>NW_024609599.1:67500-246751 GCF_018296145.1 Oncorhynchus tshawytscha | reverse complement strand
TATGTAAACGCTGCACGGTCAACGCAGGCATTCGGATTATATAAGGACTAGTTTACCATAAAGTATCAGATCCTGGTCAGTAGAGGTCATCTGTGGTCTATATGAGGACTAGTTACCATAAAGAATATCAGATCCTGGTCAGTAGAGGTCATCTGTGGTCTATATAAAGGACTAGTTACCATAAAGAGTATCAGATCCTGGTCAGTAGAGGTCATCTGTGGTCTATATAAGGACTAGTTACCATAAAGAGTATCAGATCCTGGTCAGTAGAGGTCATCTGTGGTCTATATGAGGACTAGTTACCATAAAGAGTATCAGATCCTGGTCAGTAGAGGTCATCTGTGGTCTATATAAGGACTAGTTACCATAAAGTATCAGATCCTGGTCAGTAGAGGTCATCTGTGGTCTATATAAGGACTAGTTACCATAAAAGTATCAGATCCTGGTCAGTAGGGTCATCTGTGGTCAGTTACCATAAAGAGTATCAGATCCTGGTCAGTAGAGGTCATCTGTGGTCTATATAAGGACTAGTTACCATAAAGAGTATCAGATCCTGGTCAGTAGAGGTCATCTGTGGTCTATATGAGGACTAGTTACCATAAAGAGTATCAGATCCTGGTCAGTAGAGGTCATCTGTGGTCTATATAAGGGCTAGTTACCATAAAGAGTATCAGATCCTGGTCAGTAGAGGTCATCTGTGGTCTATATGAGGACTAGTTACCATAAAGAGTATCAGATCCTGGTCAGTAGAGGTCATCTGTGGTCTATATAAGGGCTAGTTACCATAAAGAGTATCAGATCCTGGTCAGTAGAGGTCATCTGTGGTCTATATAAGGACTAGTTACCATGAAGAGTATCAGATCCTGGTCAGTAGAGGTCATCTGTCGTCTATATAAGGACTAGTTACCATGAAGAGTATCAGATCCTGGTCAGGTGATGTAATCTGTGGTCTATATAAGGACTAGTAACCATATAGATCCTGGTCAGTAGAGGTCATCTGTGGTCTATATAAGGACTAGTTACCATGAAGAGTATCAGATCCTGGTCAGTAGAGGTCATCTGTCGTCTATATAAGGGCTAGTAACCATAAAGAGTATCAGATCCTGGTCAGTAGAGGTCATCTGTGGTCTATATAAGGACTAGTTACCATACAGATCCTGATCAGTAGAGGTCATCTGTGGTCTATATAAGGACTAGTTACCATACAGAGTAACAGATCTTGGTCAGTAGAGGTCATCTGTGATCTATATAAGGACTAGTTACCATACAGAGTAACAGATCTTGGTCAGTAGAGGTAATCTGTGGTCTATATAAGGACTAGTTACCATACAGAGTAACAGATCTTGGTCAGTAGAGGTAATCTGTGGTCTATATAAGGACTAGTAACCATATAGATCCTGGTCAGTATAGGTCATCTGTGATCTATATAAGGACTAGTAACCATATAGATCCTGGTCAGTAGAGGTCATCTGTGGTCTATATAAGGACTAGTTACCATAAAGAGTATCAGATCCTGATCAGTAGAGGTCATCTGTGGTCTATATAAGGACTAGTAACCATACAGAGTAACAGATCTTGGTCAGTAGAGGTCATCTGTGGTCTATATAAGGACTAGTAACCATACAGATACAGAGTAACAGATCCTGGTCATTCTGTAGAGGTCATCTGTATTGTCTGATCATAGGCAGGGAAAGGAGGAACGGAGAGAGGTAGTTACTGTCTACAGATCCTTTCTAGGCAGGGAAAGGAGGAACGGAGAGAGAGGTTAGCTGTATTGTCTGACCTCATTCTGTTTCTAGGCAGGGAAAGGAGGAACGGAGAGAGAGGTTAGCTGTATTGTCTGACCTCATTCTGTTTCTAGGCAGGGAAAGGAGGAACGGAGAGAGAGGTAGCTGTACTGTACCTCATTCTGTTTCTGGCAGGGAAAGGAGGAACGGAGAGAGAGGGTAGCTGTACTCATTCTGTTTCTAGGCAGGGAAAGGAGGAACGGAGAGAGGGTAGCTGTATTGTCTGACCTAATTCTGTTTCTAGGCAGGGAAAGGAGGAACGGAGAGAGAGGGTAGCTGTACTGTCTGACCTCATTCTGTTTCTAGGCAGGGAAAGGAGGAACGGAGAGAGAGGGTAGCTGTACTGTCTGACCTCATTCTGTTTCTACTCCTAATCCCCCTTCTTCCACCTGCAGGAAAAGGATGGAGAGAAGAGTCGAGACAAAGACGAGAGGAGAGAGGCGAAGGCCAGAGAGAGATGTATGCTGAACGGACATCACTTCAGCATGGTCTCCTCCCAGACACAATCCTCCTCCTGCCACCAATGCAGCAAAACCATCAACACTAAGGATGCCTTTCTCTGCACCAGTAAGACAGCATCAGTCAATACAACTCTAACAAAACCAACTATTAGCAGGTTTAGTAGATACACCATATCGCTCAAGATGGCGCCGACAGAGAGGGCTGCCTTGCTTCTAATCCTTAGGAAACATTTCAGTATTTATTTTTATTTTGATGCATTATTTCTTACATTGTTAGCCCAGACAATCTTAAATTTTATTACATACAGCCGGGAAGAACTATTGGATATCAGAGCGATGTCAACTTACCAACACTACGACCAGGAATACGACTTTCCCGAAGCGGATCCTTTGTCCGCACCACTCGCGGCAATTGAACTGATTCCAGAGGCTGATCCAAAACAACTCTGCCGGAGAAGAGGCAGACAGATCAGTCTTCTGGTCAGACTGGAGGTGCGCACACCACCCACCACTCCCGAGTATATTACTCTCCAATGTCCAGTCCCTAGATAACAAGGTCGATGAAATCAGGGCGAGGTTTGCTTTCCAGAGAGACATCAGGGATTGTAACATACTCTGTTTCACGGAACCATGGCTCTCTCGGGATATGCTGTTGGAGACTGTACAACTACCTGGTTTCTCAGTGCGTCGCACCGACAGTAATAAACATCTCTTTGGGAAGAAGGGCGGGGGTATCATGTTTAATGACTCATGGTGTAATTGTAACAACAGGAATTCAAGTCTTTTTGTTCACCTGACCTAGAATTCCTCATAATCAAATGCCGACCATATTATCTCTCAAGATAATTATCTTTTGTTATTGTCACAGCCATATATATCCCCCCTCAAGTCGATACCACAATGGCCCTCAAGGAACTTCAATGGACTATATTGGAAACCATATATGCTGAGGCTGAATTAATTGTAGCTGGGGATTTTAACAAACAAAATTTGAGAACAAGGCTACCTAAATTCTATCAGCATATCGACTGTAGCACTCGCACTGGAAAACCACTGGATCATTGCTACTCTAACTTCCGCAATGCTTACAAGGCCCTCCCACCCTTATTTCGTCAAATATGAACACGTATCTATTTTGCTCCTCCATTCCTATAGGCAGAAACTTAAACAGGAAGTACCCATGCTAAGGACTATTTAACGCCAGTCTGACCAATCGGGAATCCACGTTTCAAGATTGTTTTGATTACAGGGACTGGGATATGTTCTGGATAGTGTCAGAGAATAATACCATAGGGCTTTGCACAATTGGCCCAGCGTCGTCCGGGTTTGGCCGGGGTAGGCCGTCATTGTAAATAAGAGTTTGATCTTAACTGACTTGCCTAGTTAAAGGTTAAAATAAATAAAAGTTCAAATTAAATCAAATCATCCAAATGTCGACAAAGTGGAGTCGCAATTCAATGGCTCAGACACGAGACGATTGTCTGCAGACAATCACGGACTGCAAAAGGTAAACCAGCCACGTCACGGACACCGACGTCTTGCTTCCAGGTAAACTAAACACCTTCTTTGCCAACTTTGAGGATAATACAGTGCCACCAACGTGGCCCGCTACCAAGGACTGTGGAATCTCCTTCTCCGTGGCTGACGGAGTTCCTCTGCGTACACATTTTAAGTTCCTCTGCGTACACATCACTGACAATCTGAAATGGTCCATCCAAACAGACAGTGTGGTGAAGAAGGTGCAACAACGCCTCTTCACACTCAGGAGGCTGAAGAAATGTGGCTTGTCACCTAAAACCCTCACAAACTTTTACACATGCACAATCAAGAGCATCCTTTCAGGCTGTATCAACACCCGGAATGGCAACTGCACCACCCACAACCGCAAGGCTCTCCAGAGGGTAATGCGGTCTGCACAACGCATCACCGGGGGCAAACTACCTGCCCTCCAGGACACCTACACCACCCGATGTCACAGGAAGGCCATTTTTATTTTTTATTTTACCTTTATTTTACTAGGAAAGTCAGTTAAGAACAAATTCTTATTTTCAATGACGGCCTAGGAACAGTGGGTTAACTGCCTGTTCAGGGGCAGAACGACAGGCCATCAGACTGTTAATGGAAGCCTCTCAAACATAATCCAGGTAGAATCAGGAATTCCCCAGGGCAGCTGTTTAGGACCCTTGCAGGTAGAATCAGGAATTCCCCAGAGTAGCTGTTTAGGCCCCTTGCTTTTTTCAACCTTTACTAACTGAATACCACTGACTTTGAGTAAAGACAGAGTGTCTATGTATGTGGATGACTTACGGAGTTGATGTCAGACAACAATCTGAATGAGTTGTGACGTTCGACAACAACCTGAATGAGTTTGTTTTACAGAGTTGACGTTAGAAAACAATCTGAATGAGTTTGATTTATGGAATTGAAGTGGTATACAAGGTAGCAATTTAGTTTTTCTTCAGTTGCTTCATGACTAAAAACTAATCAAAATAAACATATTTAAACCAAAATGAATATTCTATCAAGGAGATGGAGTTGACAGTTCATTGTTGTGACAATGGTGATTTCAATATTTTTTGTTTTCATCTATTAAAAGTAGAGAACTTTCCAGAGTGGTCTTCTTGTACTACATAGAATGAGGACATGAAGATGGGGTCCTTATGGTATAGCTTTCCCTGCTCATCCCTGATTCATTTAGGATTTAAGACCAATTTGACGGAGTTCACCATATCTCCAGGGACATCTTTTAGGAATCACATTTTTTAAGACTATTTCTCTTAAAGGCAGAGAGGGCTCTCACAAGAAACTACAACATATTTATTTTAAAACTATAAAAATATTATTGCCGGTTATAGAATAAAAAAATATATAATTGGAGAGTTGAAACTGGTATAATTTGCTCCAGACAAGGGCATGTCTAGGCATAGAGCCGATATGAAAATGTATAAGATAGAAAATATTTAGAAAATTACAAAAGCAAATCTTTCCCTAAATAAATTCCACTAAATGTCATTTAATCTGAATTAATACAACAAAAGAAAAACCAATTGATGATAAATATAAAGTTTCCCAACAAGGAATGTCCCAACTTTCAAGAATCCCTAAAGGACTATGGTGTCATTCTGGGCATAAACCAACACTATAGTTCTGTAGACCAGTCCACTTCTCTGGTTCTATAGACCAGTCCACTTCTCTGGTTCTGTAGACCAGTCCAACTCTCTGGTTCTGTAGACCAGTCCAACTCTCTGGTTCTGTAGACCAGTCCAACTCTCTGGTTCTGTAGACCAGTCCAACTCACTGGTTCTGTAGACCAGTCCAACTCGCTGGTTCTGTAGACCAGTCCAACTCTGTAGTTCTGTAGACCAGTCCAACTCTCTAGTTCTGTAGACCAGTCCAACTCTGTAGAACAGTCCACTTCTCTGGTTCTGGAGACCAGTCCACATCTCTGGTTCTGTAGACCAGTCCACATCTCTGGTTCTGTAGACCAGTCCACATCTCTGGTTCTGTAGACCAGTCCAACTCTCTGGTTCTGTAGACCAGTCCAACTCTCTGGTTCTGTAGACCAGTCCAATTCTCTGGTTCTGTAGACCAGTCCACTTCTCTGGTTCTGTAGACCAATCCACTTCTCTGGTTCTGTAGACCAGTCCACTTCTCTGGTTCTGTAGACCAGTCCAACTATGTAGACCAGTTCACTTCTCTGGTTCTGTAGACCAGTCCACTTCTCTGGTTCTGTAGATCACTCCAACTTTCTAGTTCTGTAGACCAGTCCAACTCTGTAGAACAGTCCACTTCTCTGGTTCTGTAGACCAGTCCACATCTCTGGTTCTGTAGATCAGTCCAACTCTGTAGACCAGTCCACTTCTCTGGTTCTGTAGACCAGTCTAACTCTCTAGTTCTGTAGACCAGTCCAAATCTGTTTACCAGTCAACTTCTCTGGTTCTGTAGACCAGTCCACTTATCTGGTTCTGTAGACCAGTCCAACTCTCTAGTTCTGTAGACCAGTCCAACTCTGTAGACCAGTCCACTTCTCTGGTTCTGTAGACCAGTCTAACTCTCTAGTTCTGTAGACCAGTCCAAATCTGTAGACCAGTCCACTTCTCTGGTCTGTAGACCAGTCCAACTCTCTGGTTCTCTAGACCCGTCCAACTGTCTGGTTATGTAGACCAGTCCAACGCTCTAGTTCTGTAGACCAGTCCAACTCTCTGGTTCTGTAGACCAGTCCAACTCTCTAGTTCTGTAGACCAGTCCAACTCTGTAGACCAGTTCACTTCTCTGGTTCTGTAGACCAGTCCAAATCTCTGGTTCTGTAGAACAGTCCAACACTCTGGTTCTGTAGACCAGTCCACTTCTCTGGTTCTGTAGACCAGTCCAACTCTTTGTTTCTGTAGACCAGTCCAACTCTGTAGACCAGTCCACTTATCTGGTTCTGTAGACCAGACCACTTCTCTGGTTCCGTTGACCAGTCCACTTCTCTGGTTCTGTTGACCAGTCCACTTCTCTGGTTCTGTTGACCAGTCCACTTCTCTGGTTCTGTTGACCAGTCCACTTCTCTGGTTCTTTTGACCAGTCCACTTATCTGGTTCTGTAGACCAGTCCAACCCTCTGGTTCTCTAGACCAGTCCAACTGTCTGGTTATGCAGACCAGTCCAACTCTCTGGTTCTGTAGACTAGTCCAACTCTCTGGTTCTGTAGACTAGTCCAACTCTCTGGTTCTGTAGACCAGTCCAACTCTCTAGTTCTGTAGACCAGTCCAACTCTCTAGTTCTGTAGACCAGTCCAACTCTGTAGAACAGTCCACTTCTCTGGTTCTGTAGACCAGTCCACTTCTCTGTTTCTGTAGACCAGTCCAACTCTCTGGTTCTCTAGACCAGTCCAACTCTCTGGTTCTCTAGACCCGTCCAACTCTCTGGTTATGCAGACCAGTCCAACTCTCTGGTTCTGTAGACCAGTCCAACTCTCTGGTTTTGTAGACCAGTCCACTTCTCTGGCTCTGTAGACCAGTCCAATTCTATGGTTCTGTAGACCAGTCCAATTCTCTGGTTCTGTAGATCAGTCCAATTATCTGGTTCTGGAGACCAGTCCAACTCTCTGATTCTGTAGACCAGTCCAACTCTCTGGTTCTGTAGACCAGTCCAACTCTCTAGGTCTGAAGACCAGTCCAACTCTGAAGAACAGTCCACTTCTCTGGTTGTGTAGACCAGTCCAACTCTCTGGTTCTCTAGACCCGTCCAACTGTCTGGTTCTGTAGACCAGTCCAACTCTCCAGTCCTGTAGACCAATCCAACTCTCTGGTTCTGTAGACCAGTCCAACTCTCTGGTTCTGTAGACCAGTCCAACTCTCTGGTTCTGTAGACCAGTCCAACTCTCTGGTTCTGTAGACCAGTCCAACTCTCTGGTTCTGTAGACCAGTCCAATCTTGTTCTGTAGACCAGTCCAACTCTCTGGTTCTGTAGACCAGTCCAACTCTCTGGTTCTGTAGACCAGTCCAACTCTCTGGTTCTGTAGACCAGTCCAACTCTCTAGTTCTGTAGACCAGTCCAACTCTGTAGACCAGTTCACTTCTCTGGTTCTGTAGACCAGTCCAACTCTCTGGTTCTGTAGACCAGTCCAATTCTCTGGTTCTGTAGACCAGTCCACTTCTCTGGTTCTGTAGACCAGTCCACTTCTCTGGTTCTGTAGACCAGTCCACTTCTCTGGTTCTGTAGACCAGTCCACTTCTCTGGTTCTGTAGACCAGTCCACTTCTCTGGTTCTGTAGACCAGTCCAACTCTCTAGTTCTGTAGACCAGTCCAACTCTCTGGTTCTGTAGACCAGTCCAACTCTCTAGGTCTGAAGACCAGTCCAACTCCGAAGAACAGTCCACTTCTCTGGTTGTGTAGACCAGTCCAACTCTCTAGTTCTGTAGACCAGTCCAACTCTGTAGACCAGTCCACTTCTGTGGTTCTGTAGACCAGTCCAACTCTCTGGTTCTCTAGACCCGTCCACTTATCTTGTTCTGTAGACCAGGCCAACTCTCTGGTTCTGTAGACCAGTCCAACTCTCTGGTTCTGTAGACCAGTCCAACTCTGTAGACCAGTCCACTTCTCTGGTTCTGTAGACCAGTCCAACTCTCTGGTTCTGTAGACCAGTTCTGTAGACCAGTCCACTCTCTGGTTCCAACTCTGTAGACCAGTTCAGGTTCTGTAGATCAGTCCAACTCTCTAGTTCTGTAGACCAGTCCAACTCTCTAGTTCTGTAGACCAGTCCAACTCTGTAGACCAGTTCACTTCTCTGGTTCTGTAGAACAGTCCAACACTCTGGTTCTGTAGACCAGTCCAACTCTGTAGACCAGTTCACTTCTCTGGTTCTGTAGACCAGTCCACTTCTCTGGTTCTGTAGACCAGTCCAACTCTCTAGTTCTGTAGACCAGTCCAACTCTGTAGACCAGTTCACTTCTCTGGTTCTGTAGACCAGTCCAAATCTCTGGTTCTGTAGAACAGTCCAACACTCTGGTTCTGTAGACCAGTCCACTTCTCTGGTTCTGTAGACCAGTCCAACTCTTTGTTTCTGTAGACCAGTCCAACTCTGTAGACCAGTCCACTTATCTGGTTCTGTAGACCAGACCACTTCTCTGGTTCCGTTGACCAGTCCACTTCTCTGGTTCTGTAGACCAGTCCACTTCTCTGGTTCTGTTGACCAGTCCAACTCTGTAGACCAGTCCACTTCTCTGGTTCTTTTGACCAGTCCACTTATCTGGTTCTGTAGACCAGTCCAACCCTCTGGTTCTCTAGACCAGTCCAACTCTCTGGTTCTCTAGACCAGTCCAACTGTCTGGTTATGCAGACCAGTCCAACTCTCTGGTTCTGTAGACTAGTCCAACTCTCTGGTTCTGTAGACCAGTCCAACTCTCTGGTTCTGTAGACCAGTCCAACTCTCTGGTTCTGTAGACCAGTCCAACTCTCTAGTTCTGTAGACCAGTCCAACTCTCTGGTTCTCTAGACCCGTCCAACTGTCTGGTTAAGCAGACCAGTCCAACTTCTCTGGTTCTGTAGACCAGTCCAACTTCTCTGGTTCTGTAGACCAGTCCAACTCTCTGGTTCTGTAGACCAGTCCAACTCTCTGGTTCTGTAGACCAGTCCAACTCTCTGGTTCTGTAGACCAGTCCAACTCTCTGGTTCTGTAGACCAGTCCAACTCTCTAGGTCTGAAGACCAGTCCAACTCTGAAGAACAGTCCACTTCTCTGGTTGTGTAGACCAGTCCAACTCTGGTTCTCTAGACCCGTCCAACTGTCTGGTTCTGTAGACCAGTCCAACTCTCCAGTCCTGTAGACCAATTCTCTGGTTCTGTAGACCAGTCCAACTCTCTGGTTCTGTAGACCAGTCCAACTCTCTGGTTCTGTAGACCAGTCCAACTCTCTGGTTCTGTAGACCAGTCCAACTCTCTGGTTCTGTAGACCAGTCCAACTCTCTAGTTCTGTAGACCAGTCCAACTCTGTAGACCAGTTCACTTCTCTGGTTGTGTTGACCAGTCCACTTCTCTGGTTCTGTAGACCAGTCCAACTCTCTAGTTCTGTAGACCAGTCCAACTCTCTGGTTCTGTAGACCAGTCCAACTCTCTAGGTCTGAAGACCAGTCTCAATTCTCTGGTTGTGTAGACCAGTCCAACTCTCTGGTTCTGTAGACCAGTCCAACTCTGTAGACCAGTCCACTTCTGTTTCTGTAGACCAGGCCAACTCTCTGGTTCTGTAGACCAGTCCAACTCTCTGGTTCTGACCAGTCCAACTCTGTAGACCAGTCCACTCTCTGGTTCTGTAGACCAGTCCAACTCTCTGGTTCTGTAGACCAGTCCAACTCTCTAGTTCTGTAGACCAGTCCAACTCTCTAGTTCTGTAGACCAGTCCAACTCTGTAGACCAGTTCACTTCTCTGGTTCTGTAGACCAGTCCACTTCTCTGGTTCTGTAGATCAGTCCAACTCTCTGGTTCTGTAGACCAGTCCAACTCTCTGGTTCTGTAGACCAGTCCAACTCTCTAGTTCTGTAGACCAGTCCAACTCTCTAGTTCTGTAGACCAGTCCAACTCTGTAGACCAGTTCACTTCTCTGGTTCTGTAGACCAGTCCAAATCTCTGGTTCTGGTTCTGGTTCTGTAGACCAATCCACTTCTCTCTGGTTCTGTAGACCAGTCCACTTCTGTGGTTCTGTAGACCAGTCCAACTCTCTGGTTCTGTAGACCAGTCCAACTCTCTGGTTCTCTAGACCAGTCCAACTCTCTGTTATGCAGACCAGTCCAACTCTCTGGTTCTGTAGACCAGTCCACTTCTCTGGTTCTGTAGACCAGTCCACTTCTCTGGTTCTGTAGACCAGTCCAACTCTCTGGTTCTGTAGACCAGTCCAATTATCTGGTTCTGGAGACCAGTCCAACTCTCTGAACTGTAGACCAGTCCAACTCTCTGGTTCTGTAGACCAGTCCAACTCTCTGGTTCTGTAGACCAGTCCAACTCTCTGGTTCTGTAGACCAGTCCAACTCTTGTTCTGTAGACCAGTCCAACTCTCTAGTTCTGTAGACCAGTCCAACTCTCTGGTTCTGTAGACCAGTCCAACTCTGTAGACCAGTTCACTTCTCTGGTTCTGTAGACCAGTCCACTTCTCTGGTTCTGTAGACAGTCCAACTCTCTGGTTCTGTAGACCAGTCCAATTCTCTGGTTCTGTAGACCAGTCCACTTCTCTGGTTCTGTAGACCAGTCCACTTCTCTGGTTCTGTAGACCAGTCCACTTCTCTGGTTCTGTAGACCAGTCCACTTCTCTGGTTCTGTTGACCAGTCCACTTCTCTGGTTCTGTAGACCAGTCCAACTCTCTGGTTCTGTAGACCAGTCCAACTCTCTGGTTCTGTAGACCAGTCCAACTCTCTAGGTCTGAAGACCAGTCAACTCCGAAGAACAGTCCAATTCTCTGGTTCTGTAGACCAGTCCAACTCTCTAGTTCTGTAGACCAGTCCAACTCTGTAGACCAGTCCACTTCTGTGGTTCTGTAGGCCAACTTCTGGTTCTGTAGACCAGTCCAACTCTCTGGTTCTGTAGACCAGTCCAACTCTGTAGACCAGTCCACTTCTCTGGTTCTGTAGACCAGTCCAACTCTCTGGTTCTGTAGACTAGTTAAACTCTCTAGTTCTGTAGACCAGTCCAACTCTCTAGTTCTGTAGACCAGTCCAACTCTGTAGACCAGTTCACTTCTCTGGTTCTGTAGACCAGTCCACTTCTCTGGTTCTGTAGATCAGTCCAACTCTCTAGTTCTGTAGACCAGTCCAACTCTCTGGTTCTGTAGACCAGTTCTCTGGTTCTGTAGACCAGTCCAACTCTCTAGTTCTGTAGACCAGTCCAACTCTCTAGTTCTGTAGACCAGTCCAACTCTGTAGACCAGTTCACTTCTCTGGTTCTGTAGACCAGTCCAAATCTCTGGTTCTGTAGAACAGTCCAAAACTCTGGTTCTGTAGACCAATCCACTTCTCTGGTTCTGTAGACCAGTCCAACTCTTTGTTTCTGTAGACCAGTCCAACTCTGTAGACCAGTCCACTTCTGTGGTTCTGTAGACCAGTCCAACTCTCTAGTTCTGTAGACTAGTCCAACTCTCTGGTTCTCTAGACCCGTCCAACTCTCTGGTTATGCAGACCAGTCCAACTCTCTGGTTCTGTAGACCAGTCCAACTCTCTGGTTTTGTAGACCAGTCCACTTCTCTGGCTCTGTAGACCAGTCCAATTCTATGGTTCTGTAGACCAGTCCAATTCTCTGGTTCTGTAGATCAGTCCAATTATCTGGTTCTGGAGACCAGTCCAACTCTCTGATTCTGTAGACCAGTCCAACTCTCTGGTTCTGTAGACCAGTCCAACTCTCTGGTTCTGTAGACCAGTCCAACTCTCTGGTTCTGTAGACCAGTCCAACTCTCTGTTCTGTAGACCAGTCCAACTCTCTAGTTCTGTAGACCAGTCCAACTCTCTAGTTCTGTAGACCAGTCCAACTCTGTAGACCAGTTCACTTCTCTGGTTGTGTAGACCAGTCCACTTCTCTGGTTCTGTAGATCAGTCCAACTCTCTGGTTCTGTAGACCAGTCCAATTCTCTGGTTCTGTAGACCAGTCCACTTCTCTGGTTCTGTAGACCAGTCCACTTCTCTGGTTCTGTAGACCAGTCCACTTCTCTGGTTCTGTAGACCAGTCCACTTCTCTGGTTCTGTTGACCAGTCCACTTCTCTGGTTCTGTAGACCAGTCCAACTCTCTAGTTCTGTAGACCAGTCCAACTCTCTGGTTCTGTAGACCAGTCCAACTCTCTAGGTCTGAAGACCAGTCCAACTCCGAAGAACAGTCCACTCTCTGGTTCTGTAGACCAGTCCAACTCTCTAGTTCTGTAGACCAGTCCAACTCTGTAGACCAGTCCACTTCTGTGGTTCTGTAGACCAGGCCAACTCTCTGGTTCTGTAGACCAGTCCAACTCTCTGGTTCTGTAGACCAGTCCAACTCTGTAGACCAGTCCACTTCTCTGGTTCTGTAGACCAGTCCAACTCTCTGGTTCTGTAGACTAGTTAAACTCTCTGGTTCTGTAGACCAGTCCAACTCTCTAGTTCTGTAGACCAGTCCAACTCTGTAGACCAGTTCACTTCTCTGGTTCTGTAGACCAGTCCACTTCTCTGGTTCTGTAGATCAGTCCAACTCTCTAGTTCTGTAGACCAGTCCAACTCTCTGGTTCTGTAGACCAGTCCAACTCTCTAGTTCTGTAGACCAGTCCAACTCTCTAGTTCTGTAGACCAGTCCAACTCTGTAGACCAGTTCACTTCTCTGGTTCTGTAGACCAGTCCAAATCTCTGGTTCTGTAGAACAGTCCAACACTCTGGTTCTGTAGACCAATCCACTTCTCTGGTTCTGTAGACCAGTCCAACTCTTTGTTTCTGTAGACCAGTCCAACTCTGTAGACCAGTCCACTTCTGTGGTTCTGTAGACCAGTCCAACTCTCTAGTTCTGTAGACTAGTCCAACTCTCTGGTTCTCTAGACCCGTCCAACTCTCTGGTTATGCAGACCAGTCCAACTCTCTGGTTCTGTAGACCAGTCCAACTCTCTGGTTTTGTAGACCAGTCCACTTCTCTGGCTCTGTAGACCAGTCCACTTCTATGGTTCTGTAGACCAGTCCAATTCTCTGGTTCTGTAGATCAGTCCAATTATCTGGTTCTGGAGACCAGTCCAACTCTCTGATTCTGTAGACCAGTCCAACTCTCTGGTTCTGTAGACCAGTCCAACTCTCTGGTTCTGTAGACCAGTCCAACTCTCTGGTTCTGTAGACCAGTCCAACTCTCTGTTCTGTAGACCAGTCCAACTCTCTGGTTCTGTAGACCAGTCCAACTCTCTAGTTCTGTAGACCAGTCCAACTCTGTAGACCAGTTCACTTCTCTGGTTCTGTAGACCAGTCCACTTCTCTGGTTCTGTAGATCAGTCCAACTCTCTGGTTCTGTAGACCAGTCCACTTCTCTGGTTCTGTAGACCAGTCCACTTCTCTGGTTCTGTAGACCAGTCCACTTCTCTGGTTCTGTAGACCAGTCCACTTCTCTGGTTCTGTTGACCAGTCCACTTCTCTGGTTCTGTAGACCAGTCCAACTCTCTAGTTCTGTAGACCAGTCCAACTCTCTGGTTCTGTAGACCAGTCCAACTCTCTAGGTCTGAAGACCAGTCCAACTCCGAAGAACAGTCCAATTCTCTGGTTGTGTAGACCAGTCCAACTCTCTAGTTCTGTAGACCAGTCCAACTCTGTAGACCAGTCCACTTCTGTGGTTCTGTAGACCAGGCCAACTCTCTGGTTCTGTAGACCAGTCCAACTCTCTGGTTCTGTAGACCAGTCCAACTCTGTAGACCAGTCCACTTCTCTGGTTCTGTAGACCAGTCCAACTCTCTGGTTCTGTAGACTAGTTAAACTCTCTAGTTCTGTAGACCAGTCCAACTCTCTAGTTCTGTAGACCAGTCCAACTCTGTAGACCAGTTCACTTCTCTGGTTCTGTAGACCAGTCCACTTCTCTGGTTCTGTAGATCAGTCCAACTCTCTAGTTCTGTAGACCAGTCCAACTCTCTGGTTCTGTAGACCAGTCCAACTCTCTAGTTCTGTAGACCAGTCCAACTCTCTAGTCTGTAGACCAGTCCAAATCTCTGGTTCTGTAGAACAGTCCAACTTCTCTGGTTCTGTAGACCAATCCACTTCTCTGGTTCTGTAGACCAGTCCAACTCTTTGTTTCTGTAGACCAGTCCAACTCTGTAGACCAGTCCACTTCTCTGTTTCTGTAGACCAGTCCAACTCTCTGGTTCTCTAGACCAGTCCAACTCTCTGGTTCTCTAGACCCGTCCAACTCTCTGGTTATGCAGACCAGTCCAACTCTCTGGTTCTGTAGACCAGTCCACTTCTCTGGCTCTGTAGACCAGTCCAATTCTATGGTTCTGTAGACCAGTCCAATTCTCTGGTTCTGTAGATCAGTCCAATTATCTGGTTCTGGAGACCAGTCCAACTCTCTGATTCTGTAGACCAGTCCAACTCTTTGGTTCTGTAGACCAGTCCAACTCTCTAGGTCTGAAGACCAGTCCAACTCTGAAGAACAGTCCACTTCTCTGGTTGTGTAGACCAGTCCAACTCTCTAGTTCTGTAGACCAGTCCAACTCTGTAGACCAGTCCACTTCTGTGGTTCTGTAGACCAGTCCAACTCTCTGGTTCTCTAGACCAGTCCAACTGTCTGGTTCTGTAGACCAGTCCAACTCTCTGGTTCTGTAGACCAGTCCAACTCTCTGGTTCTGTAGACCAGTCCAACTCTCTGGTTCTGTAGACCAGTCCAACTCTCTGGTTCTGTAGACCAGTCCACTTATCTGGTTCTGTTGACCAGTCCAACTCTCTGGTTCTGTAGACCAGTCCAACTCTCTGGTTCTGTAGACCAGTCCAACTCTCTGGTTCTGTAGACCAGTCCACTTATCTTGTTCTGTAGACCAGGCCAACTCTCTGGTTCTGTAGACCAGTCCAACTCTCTGGTTCTGTAGACCAGTCCAACTCTGTAGACCAGTCCACTTCTCTGGTTCTGTAGACCAGTCCAACTCTCTGGTTCTGTAGACTAGTTAAACTCTCTAGTTCTGTAGACCAGTCCAATTATCTGGTTCTGTAGACCATTCCACTTCTCTGGTTCTGTAGAGCAGTCCACTTCTCTGGTTCTGTTGACCAGTCCACTTCTCTGGTTCTGTAGACCAGTCCAACTCTCTAGTTCTGTAGACCAGTCCAACTCTCTGGTTCTGTAGACCAGTCCAACTCTCTGGTTCTGTAGACCAGTTCACATCTCTGGTTCTGTAGACCAGTCCAACTCTCTAGTTCTGTAGACCAGTCCAACTCTGTAGACCAGTCCACTTCTCTGGTTCTGTAGACCAGTCCAACTCTCTGACCAATTCTCTGGTTCTGTAGACCAGTCCACATCTCTGGTTCTGTAGATCAGTCCAACTCTGTAGACCAGTCCACTTCTCTGGTTCTGTAGACAAGTCCAACTCTCTAGTTCTGTAGACCAGTCCAAATCTGTTTACTCTGGTTCTGTAGACCAGTCCAGACTGGTTCTGTAGACCAGTCCAACTCTCTAGTTCTGTAGACCAGTTCTGTAGACCAGTCCACTTCTCTGGTTCTGTAGACCAGTCCACTTCTCTGGTTCTGTAGACCAGTCCAACTCTCTAGTTCTGTAGACCAGTCCAACTCTCTGTAGACCAGTCCACTTCTCTGGTCTGTAGACCAGTCCAACTCTCTGGTTCTGTAACTGACCAGTCCAACGCTCTAGTTCTGTAGACCAGTCCAACTCTCTGGTTCTGTAGACCAGTCCAACTCTCTAGTTCTGTAGACCAGTCCAACTCTGTAGACCAGTTCACTTCTCTGGTTCTGTAGACCAGTCCAAATCTCTGGTTCTGTAGAACAGTCCAACACTCTGGTTCTGTAGACCAGTCCACTTCTCTGGTTCTGTAGACCAGTCCAACTCTTTGTTTCTGTAGACCAGTCCAACTCTGTAGACCAGTCCACTTATCTGGTTCTGTAGACCAGACCACTTCTCTGGTTCTGTTGACCAGTCCACTTCTCTGGTTCTGTTGACCAGTCCACTTCTCTGGTTCTGTTGACCAGTCCACTTCTCTGGTTCTGTTGACCAGTCCACTTATCTGGTTCTGTAGACCAGTCCACTTCTCTGGTTCTGTAGACCAGTCCAACCTCTGGTTCTCTAGACCAGTCCAACTGTCTGGTTATGCAGACCAGTCCAACTCTCTGGTTCTGTAGACTAGTCCAACTCTCTGGTTCTGTAGACTAGTCCAACTCTCTGGTTCTGTAGACCAGTCCAACTCTCTAGTTCTGTAGACCAGTCCAACTCTCTAGTTCTGTAGACCAGTCCAACTCTGTAGAACAGTCCACTTCTCTGGTTCTGTAGACCAGTCCACTTCTCTGTTTCTGTAGACCAGTCCAACTCTCTGGTTCTCTAGACCAGTCCAACTCTCTGGTTCTCTAGACCCGTCCAACTCTCTGGTTATGCAGACCAGTCCAACTCTCTGGTTCTGTAGACCAGTCCACTTCTCTGGCTCTGTAGACCAGTCCAATTCTATGGTTCTGTAGACCAGTCCAATTCTCTGGTTCTGTAGACCAGTCCAATTATCTGGTTTTGTAGACCAGTCCACTTCTCTGGCTCTGTAGACCAGTCCAATTCTATGGTTCTGTAGACCAGTCCAATTATCTTGTTCTGTAGACCAGGCCAACTCTCTGATTCTGTAGACCAGTCCAACTCTCTGGTTCTGTAGACCAGTCCAACTCTCTAGGTCTGAAGACCAGTCCAACTCTCCACTTCTCTGGTTGTGTAGACCAGTCCAACTCTCTGGTTCTCTAGACCAGTCCAACTGTCTGGTTCTGTAGACCAGTCCAACTCTCCAGTCCTGTAGACCAATCCAACTCTCTGGTTCTGTAGACCAGTCCAACTCTCTGGTTCTGTAGACCAGTCCAACTCTCTGCTTCTGTAGACCAGTCCAACTCTCTGGTTCTGTAGACCAGTCCAACTCTCTGGTTCTGTAGACCAGTCCAACTCTCTGGTTCTGTAGACCAGTCCACTTATCTTGTTCTGTAGACCAGTCCAACTCTCTGGTTCTGTAGACCAGTCCAACTCTCTGGTTCTGTAGACCAGTCCAACTCTCTAGTTCTGTAGACCAGTCCAACTCTCTAGTTCTGTAGACCAGTCCAACTCTGTAGACCAGTTCACTTCTCTGGTTCTGTAGACCAGTCCAACTCTCTGGTTCTGTAGACCAGTCCAATTCTCTGGTTCTGTAGACCAGTCCACTTCTCTGGTTCTGTAGACCAGTCCACTTCTCTGGTTCTGTAGACCAGTCCAACTCTCTAGGTCTGAAGACCAGTCCAACTCCGAAGAACAGTCCACTTCTCTGGTTGTGTAGACCAGTCCAACTCTCTAGTTCTGTAGACCAGTCCAACTCTGTGGTTCAGTCCACTTCTGTGGTTCTGTAGACCAGTCCAACTCTCTGGTTCTCTAGACCCGTCCACTTATCTTGTTCTGTAGACCAGGCCACTCTCTGGTTCTGTAGACCAGTCCAACTCTCTGGTTCTGTAGACCAGTCCAACTCTGTAGACCAGTCCACTTCTCTGGTTCTGTAGACCAGTCCAACTCTCTGGTTCTGTAGACTAGTTAAACTCTCTAGTTCTGTAGACCAGTCCAACTCTCTAGTTCTGTAGACCAGTCCAACTCTGTAGACCAGTTCAACTTCTCTGGTTCTGTAGACCAGTCCAACTCTCTAGTTCTGTAGACCAGTCCAACTCTCTGGTTCTGTAGACCAGTCCAACTCTCTAGTTCTGTAGACCAGTCCAACTCTGTAGACCAGTTCACTTCTCTGGTTCTGTAGACCAGTCCAAATCTCTGGTTCTGTAGAACAGTCCAACTCTGTAGACCAGTTCAGTTCTGTAGACCAGTCCACTTCTCTGGTTCTGTAGACCAGTCCAACTCTCTAGTTCTGTAGACCAGTCCAACTCTGTAGACCAGTTCACTTCTCTGGTTCTGTAGACCAGTCCAAATCTCTGGTTCTGTAGAACAGTCCAACACTCTGGTTCTGTAGACCAGTCCACTTCTCTGGTTCTGTAGACCAGTCCAACTCTTTGTTTCTGTAGACCAGTCCAACTCTGTAGACCAGTCCACTTATCTGGTTCTGTAGACCAGTCCACTTCTCTGGTTCTGTTGACCAGTCCACTTCTCTGGTTCTGTTGACCAGTCCACTTCTCTGGTTCTGTTGACCAGTCCACTTATCTGGTTCTGTAGACCAGTCCAACTCTCTAGTTCTGTAGACCAGTCCAGTCGACTTCTCTGGTTCTTTTGACCAGTCCACTTATCTGGTTCTGTAGACCAGTCCAACCTCTGGTTCTCTAGACCAGTCCAACTCTCTGGTTCTCTAGACCCGTCCAACTGTCTGGTTATGCAGACCAGTCCAACTCTCTGGTTCTGTAGACTAGTCCAACTCTCTGGTTCTGTAGACTAGTCCAACTCTCTGGTTCTGTAGACCAGTCCAACTCTCTAGTTCTGTAGACCAGTCCAACTCTCTAGTTCTGTAGACCAGTCCAACTCTGTAGAACAGTCCACTTCTCTGGTTCTCAGACTCCAACTCTCTGGTTCTCTCTGGTTCTGTAGACCAGTCCACTTCTCTGGTTCTGTAGACCAGTCCAATTCTATGGTTCTGTAGACCAGTCCAATTCTCTGGTTCTGTAGATCGTCCAATTATCTGGTTCTGGAGACCAGTCCAACTCTCTGATTCTGTAGACCAGTCCAACTCTCTGGTTCTGTAGACCAGTCCAACTCTCTAGGTCTGAAGACCAGTCCAACTCTGAAGAACAGTCCACTTCTCTGGTTGTGTAGACCAGTCCAACTCTCTGGTTCTCTAGACCCGTCCAACTGTCTGGTTCTGTAGACCAGTCCAACTCTCCAGTCCTGTAGACCAATCCAACTCTCTGGTTCTGTAGACCAGTCCAACTCTCTGGTTCTGTAGACCAGTCCAACTCTCTGGTTCTGTAGACCAGTCCAACTCTCTGGTTCTGTAGACCAGTCCAACTCTCTAGTTCTGTAGACCAGTCCAACTCTCTAGTTCTGTAGACCAGTCCAACTCTGTAGACCAGTTCACTTCTCTGGTTGTGTAGACCAGTCCACTTCTCTGGTTCTGTAGATCAGTCCAACTCTCTGGTTCTGTAGACCAGTCCAATTCTCTGGTTCTGTAGACCAGTCCACTTCTCTGTTCTGTAGACCAGTCCACTTCTCTGGTTCTGTAGACCAGTCCACTTCTCTGGTTCTGTAGACCAGTCCACTTCTCTGGTTCTGTTGACCAGTCCACTTCTCTGGTTCTGTAGACCAGTCCAACTCTCTAGTTCTGTAGACCAGTCCAACTCTCTGGTTCTGTAGACCAGTCCAACTCTCTAGGTCTGAAGACCAGTCCAACTCCGAAGAACAGTCCACTTCTCTGGTTCTGTAGACCAGTCCAACTCTCTAGTTCTGTAGACCAGTCCAACTCTGTAGACCAGTCCACTTCTGTGGTTCTGTAGACCAGTTCTGGTTCTGTAGACCAGTCCAACTCTCTGGTTCTGTAGACCAGTCCAACTCTGTAGACCAGTCCACTTCTCTGGTTCTGTAGACCAGTCCAACTCTCTGGTTCTGTAGACTAGTTAAACTCTCTAGTTCTGTAGACCAGTCCAACTCTCTAGTTCTGTAGACCAGTCCAACTCTGTCCAGTTCACTTCTCTGGTTCTGTAGACCAGTCCACTTCTCTGGTTCTGTAGATCAGTCCAACTCTCTAGTTCTGTAGACCAGTCCAACTCTCTGGTTCTGTAGACCAGTCCAACTCTCTAGTTCTGAGACCAGTCCAACTCTCTGGTTCTGTAGACCAGTCCAACTCTGTAGACCAGTTCACTTCTCTGGTTCTGTAGACCAGTCCAACTCTCTGGTTCTGTAGACCAGTCCAACTCTCTGGTTCTGTAGACCAGTCCAACTCTCTAGTTTCTGTAGACCAGTCCAACTCTGTCCAGTCCACTTCTCTGGTTCTGTAGACCAGTCCAACTCTCTGGTTCTGTAGACCCAGTCCAACTCTCTGGTTCTGTAGACTGTAGACCAGTCCAACTCTCTGGTTCTGTAGACCAGTCCAACTCTCTGGTTCTGTAGACCAGTCCAACTTCTGGTTCTGTAGACCAGTTCTGTAGACCAGTCCAACTCTCTGGTTCTGTAGACCAGTCCAACTCTCTGGTTCTGTAGACCAGTCCAGTCTCTGGTTCTGTAGAACAGTCCAACTCTGGTTCTGTAGACCAGTCCAACTCTCTGGTTCTGTAGACCAGTCCAACTCTCTGGTTCTGTAGACCAGTCCAACTCTCTGGTTCTGTAGACCAGTCCAACTCTCTGGTTCTGTAGACCAGTCCAACTCTCTGGTTCTGTAGACCAGTCCAACTCTCTGGTTATGCAGACCAGTCCAACTTCTCTGGTTCTGTAGACCAGTCCAACTCTCTGGTTCTGTAGACCAGTCCACTTCTCTGGTTCTGTAGACCAGTCCAATTCTCTGGTTCTGTAGACCAGTCCAATTCTCTGGTTCTGTAGACCAGTCCAATTATCTGGTTCTGGAGACCAGTCCAACTCTCTGATTCTGTAGACCAGTCCAACTCTCTGGTTCTGTAGACCAGTCCAACTCTCTGGTTCTGTAGACCAGTCCAACTCTCTGGTTCTGTAGACCAGTCCAACTCTCTGGTTCTGTAGACCAGTCCAACTCTCTAGTTCTGTAGACCAGTCCAACTCTGTAGACCAGTCCACTTCTCTGGTTCTGTAGACCAGTCCACTGGTTCTGTAGACCAGTCCAACTCTCTGGTTCTGTAGACCAGTCCAACTCTCTGGTTCTGTTCTGTAGACCAGTCCAACTCTGGTTCTGTAGACCAGTCCACTTCTCTGGTTCTGTAGACCAGTCCACTTCTCTGGTTCTGTAGACCAGTCCACTTCTCTGGTTCTGTAGACCAGTCCACTTCTCTGGTTCTGTAGACCAGTCCAACTCTCTGGTTCTGTAGACCAGTCCAACTCTCTGGTTCTGTAGACCAGTCCAACTCTCTAGGTTCTGAAGACCAGTCCAACTCCGAAGAACAGTCCACTTCTCTGGTTCTGTAGACCAGTCCAACTCTCTGGTTCTGTAGACCAGTCCAACTCTCTGGTTCTGTAGACCAGTCCACTTCTCTGGTTCTGTAGACCAGTCCAACTCTCTCTGGACCAGTCCAACTCTGTAGACCAGTCACTTCTCTGGTTCTGTAGACCAGTCCAAATCTCTGGTTCTGTCCAACACTCTGGTTCTGAGACCAGTCCACTTCTCTGGTTCTGTAGACCAGTCCAACTCTCTGTAGACCAGTTCTGTAGACCAGTCCAACTTCTCTGGTTCTGTAGACCAGTCCAGTTCTGTAGACTAGTCCAACTCTCTGGTTCTGTAGACCAGTCCAACTCTCTGGTTCTGTAGACCAGTCCAACTCTCTGGTTCTGTAGACCAGTCCAACTCTCTCTCTGGTTCTGTAGACCAGTCCAACTCTAGGTTCTGTAGACCAGTCAGTCAACTCTGGTTCTGTAGACCAGTCCAACTCTCTGTTCTGTAGACCAGTCCAACTCTCTGGTTCTGTAGACCAGTCCAACTCTCTGGTTCTGTAGACCAGTCCAACTCTCTGGTTCTGTCCAAGACCAGTCTCTGGTTCTGTAGACCAGTCCACTTCTCTGGTTCTGTAGACCAGTCCAACTCTCTGGTTCTGTAGACCAGTCTGGTTCTGTAACTCTCTGGTTCTGTAGACCAGTCCAACTCTCTGGTTCTGTAGACCAGTCCAACTTCTCTGGTTCTGTAGACCAGTCCACTTCTCTGGTTCTGTTGACCAGTCCACTTCTCTGGTTCTGTAGACCAGTCCACTTCTCTGGTTCTGTAGACCAGTCCAACTCTCTGGTTCTGTAGACCAGTCCAACTCTCTGGTTCTGTAGACCAGTCTCTCTAGGTCTGAAGACCAGTCCAACTCCGAAGAACAGTCCACTTCTCTGGTTGTGTAGACCAGTCCAACTCTCTAGTTCTGTAGACCAGTCCAACTCTGTAGACCAGTCCACTTCTGTGGTTCTGTAGACCAGTCCAACTCTCTGGTTCTGTAGACCAGTCCAACTCTCTGGTTCTGTAGACCAGTCCAACTCTGTAGACTGGTTCTGTAGACCAGTCCAACTCTCTGGTTCTGTTAAACTCTCTGGTTCTGTAGACCAGTCCAACTCTCTAGTTCTGTAGACCAGTCCAACTCTGTAGACCAGTTCTTCTCTGGTTCTGTAGACCAGTCCACTTCTCTGGTTCTGTAGATCAGTCCAACTCTCTAGTTCTGTAGACCAGTCCAACTCTCTGGTTCTGTAGACCAGTCCAACTCTCTAGTTCTGTAGACCAGTCCAACTCTCTAGTTCTGTAGACCAGTCCAACTCTGTAGACCAGTTCACTTCTCTGGTTCTGTAGACCAGTCCAAATCTCTGGTTCTGTAGACCAGTCCAACTCTCTGGTTCTGTAGACCAGTCCACTTCTCTGGTTCTGTAGACCAGTCCACTCTTTCTGGTTCTGTAGACCAGTCCACTTCTCTGGTTCTGTAGACCAGTCCAACTCTCTAGTTCTGTAGACTCCAACTCTCTGGTTCTCTAGTTCTCTGGTTAGCAGACCAGTCCAACTCTCTGGTTCTGTAGACCAGTCCAACTCTCTGGTTCTGTAGACCAGTCCACTTCTCTGGCTCTGTAGACCAGTCCAACTTCTATGGTTCTGTAGACCAGTCCAATTCTCTGGTTCTGAGATCCAGTCCAATTCTCTGGTTCTGGAGATCAGTCCAACTCTCTAGTTCTGTAGACCAGTCCAACTCTCTGGTTCTGTAGACCAGTCCAACTCTCTAGTTCTGTAGACCAGTCCAACTCTGTAGACCAGTTCACTTCTCTGGTTCTGTAGACCAGTCCAAATCTCTGGTTCTGTAGAACAGTCCAACACTCTGGTTCTGTAGACCAGTCCAACTCTGTAGACCAGTTCACTTCTCTGGTTCTGTAGACCAGTCCACTTCTCTGGTTCTGTAGACCAGTCCAACTCTCTAGTTCTGTAGACCAGTCCAACTCTGTAGACCAGTTCACTTCTCTGGTTCTGTAGACCAGTCCACTTCTCTGGTTCTGTAGACCAGTCCACTTCTCTGGTTCTGTAGACCAGTCCACTTCTCTGGTTCTGTTGACCAGTCCACTTCTCTGGTTCTGTAGACCAGTCCAACTCTCTGTTCTGTAGACCAGTCCAACTCTCTGGTTCTGTAGACCAGTCCAACTCTCTGGTTCTGAGACCAGTCCACTTCTCTGGTTCTGTAGACCAGTCCAACTCTCTGGTTCTGTAGACCAGTCCAACTCTCTGGTTCTGTAGACCAGTCCAACTCTCTGGTTCTGTAGACCAGTCCAACTCTGTAGACCAGTTCTCTGGTTCTGTAGACCAGTCTTCTCTGGTTCTGTAGACCAGTCCAACTTCTCTGGTTCTGTAGACCAGTCCAACTCTCTGGTTCTGTAGACCAGTCCACTTCTCTGGTTCTGTAGACCAGTCCAACTCTCTAGTTCTGTAGACCAGTCCAACTCTCTGGTTCTGTAGACCAGTCCAAATCTCTCTGGTTCTGTAGAACAGTCCAACACTCTGTTCTGTAGACCAATCCACTTCTCTGGTTCTGTAGACCAGTCCAACTCTTTGTTTCTGTAGACCAGTCCAACTCTGTAGACCAGTCCACTTCTGTGGTTCTGTAGACCAGTCCAACTCTCTAGTTCTGTAGACTAGTCCAACTCTCTGGTTCTCTAGACCCGTCCAACTCTCTGGTTATGCAGACCAGTCCAACTCTCTGGTTCTGTAGACCAGTCCAACTCTCTGGTTTTGTAGACCAGTTCTCTGGCTCTGTAGACCAGTCCAATTCTCTGGTTCTGTAGACCAGTCCAATTCTCTGGTTCTGTAGACCAGTCCAATTCTCTGGTTCTGGTCCAACTCTCTGATTCTGTAGACCAGTCCAACTCTCTCTGTAGACCAGTCCAACTCTCTAGGTCTGAAGACCAGTCCAACTCTGAAGAACAGTCCACTTCTCTGGTTGTGTAGACCAGTCCAACTCTCTAGTTCTGTAGACCAGTCCAACTCTGAAGAACAGTCCACTTCTCTGGTTGTGTAGACCAGTCCAACTCTCTGGTTCTCTAGACCCGTCCAACTGTCTGGTTCTGTAGACCAGTCCAACTGTCTGGTTCTGTAGACCAGTCCAACTCTCTGGTTCTGTAGACCAGTCCAACTCTCTGGTTCTGTAGACCAGTCCAACTCTCTGGTTCTGTAGACCAGTCCACTTATCTTGTTCTGTTGACCAGTCCAACTCTCTGGTTCTGTAGACCAGTCCAACTCTCTGGTTCTGTAGACCAGTCCAACTCTCTGGTTCTGTAGACCAGTCCAACTCTCTGGTTCTGTAGACCAGTCCACTTATCTTGTTCTGTAGACCAGGCCAACTCTCTGGTTCTGTAGACCAGTCCAACTCTCTGGTTCTGTAGACCAGTCCAACTCTGTAGACCAGTCCACTTCTCTGGTTCTGTAGACCAGTCCAACTCTCTGGTTCTGTAGACTAGTTAAACTCTCTAGTTCTGTAGACCAGTCCAATTATCTGGTTCTGTAGACCATTCCACTTCTCTGGTTCTGTAGAGCAGTCCACTTCTCTGGTTCTGTTGACCAGTCCACTTCTCTGGTTCTGTAGACCAGTCCAACTCTCTAGTTCTGTAGACCAGTCCAACTCTCTGGTTCTGTAGACCAGTCCAACTCTCTGGTTCTGTAGACCAGTTCCATCTCTGGTTCTGTAGACCAGTGGTTCTGTAGACCAGTCCAACTCTGTAGACCAGTCCACTTCTCTGGTTCTGTAGACCAGTCCAACTCTGTTGACCAATCAACTTCTCTGGTTCTGTAGACCAGTCCACTTATCTGGTCCTGTAGACCAGTCCAACTCTCTTGTTCTGTAGACCAGTCCAACTCTGTCCAGTCCACTTCTCTGGTTTTGTAGACCAGTCCACTTCTCTGGCTCTGTAGATCAGTCCAATTCTATGGTTCTGTAGACCAGTCCAACTCTCTGGTTCTGTAGATCAGTCCAATTATCTGGTTCTGTCGACCAGTCCAACTCTCTGGTTCTGTCGACCAGTCCAACTCTCTGGTTCTGTAGACCAGTCCAACTCTCTGGTTCTATAGACCAGTCCAACTCTCTGGTTCTGTAGACCAGTCCACTTATCTGGTTCTGTAGACCAGTCCACTTATCTGGTTCTGTAAACCAGTCCAACTCTCTGGTTCTGTAGACCAGTCCAACTCTCTGGTTCTGTAGACCAGTCCAACGCTCTGGTTCTGTAGACCAGTCCAACGCTCTGGTTCTGTAGACCAGTCCAACGCTCTGGTTCTGTAGACCAGTCTAACTCTCTGGTTCTGTAGACCAGTCTAACTCTCTGGTTCTGTAGACCAGTCCAACTCTCTGGTTCTGTAGACCAGTCCAACTCTCTGGTTCTGTAGACCATTCCAACTCTCTGGTTCTGTAGACTATTCTAACTCTCTGGTTCTGTAGACCAGTCCAACGCTCTGGTTCTGTAGACCAGTCTAACTCTCTGGTTCTGTAGACCAGTCTAACTCTCTGGTTCTGTAGACCAGTCTAACTCTCTGGTTCTGTAGACCAGTCTAACTCTCTGGTTCTGTAGACCAGTCTAACTCTCTGGTTCTGTAGACCAGTCTAACTCTCTGGTTCTGTAGACCAGTCCAACTCTCTGGTTCTGTAGACTATTCTAACTCTCTGGTTCTGTAGACCAGTCTATCTCCCCAGTCACAGTTCATAACACATGAAAGAACTCCCCTGGAAGATTATTCTGTTGAAGTTCTTACTTTAAGATTTAGAGTTGCATTTTATTTTGTATTTTTCAGATTGCAATTCACATGTTCATAAGAGTTGTAGAGAAAGCCTGCCTGTCTGTGCCAAGGTGAAGATGAAGGTAAGGAAAAACTGTATTTAAAACTATTTTCAGACCATTTTGTCAGCCTATAAAATGAGTAGCCTACAAGGACATCATGTTTTTATGTACTAGCTCATTTTGTCAGCCAATAGGATGAGTAGCATACAGGACATCAAGGTCATGAACTTATTTACACTACTGAAGTCCTGGATTGTTTTCCCTCCAGTCGCCCAGACAGCAGTTTGCAGTTCCAGATTCAGCCACCATTCCTGTTGTCACCCGGAGACCAAAACGAGGGTTAAACCGTGAGTCCATCTTAAATATACTCAATAGTCATACTGTTGGTGTTAACCAGAGTCATCACATCTCTGTCCTGGTCCCAGATCTGTTGGTGTTAACCAGAGCCACCACAGCCTTGTCCTGGTCCCAGATCTGTTGGTGTTAACCAGAGCCACCACAGCCCTGTCCTGGTCCCAGATCTGTTGGTGTTAACCAGAGCCACCACAGCCCTGTCCTGGTCCCAGATCTGTTGGTGTTAACTAGTCAGAATACAATCCAAGTCTGCATGTATCTGTTCCCAATAGAGTCCTACAGGGCTGGATGTATCTGTTCCCTACAGAGTCCTACGGGGCTGGCTGGATGTATCTGTTCCCTATAGAGTCCTACAGGGCTGCATGTATCTGTTCCCTATAGAGTCCTACAGGGCTGGATGTATCTGTTCCCTATAGAGTCCTACAGGGCTGTATGTATCTGTTCCCTATAGAGTCCTACAGGGCTAGATGTATCTGTTCCCTATAGAGTCCTACAGGGCTGGATGTATCTGTTCCCTATAGAGTCCTACAGGGCTGGATGTTACTGTTCCCTATAGAGTCCTACAGGGCTGGATGTATCTGTTCCCTATAGAGTCCTACAGGGCTGTATGTATCTGTTCCCTATAGAGTCCTACAGGGCTGCATGTATCTGGTCCCTATAGAGTCCCACAGGGCTGGATGTCAACCTTAGTGCACTATGTAAGGATTAGGGTGCCATGTGGGACGTAACCCAATACCATCCTACCGCATTCCTCTGTTAACGCTGGCCCTCTCTTATGACATCACAGCAGGTGCATTGAGGGAGCGACCCTGGTCAGCCATCTTGTCTCCAGAAGACCACTCCTCATTGGTTGTTCCCTCCCGAAGACATACCTCCATCATACCCTTCCCGGCTCCAACCTGTCAAAGAGCATCTCCATATCCAACATCGCTGGGTGAGCAACCCTAACCCTATCCCTAACCCTAACCCTGAGCCTGTTCTTAAACTGAAACCTAACCCTAACCATAATCCTAACTCTGACCCCGACCCTGTTTCTAACCATAACCCTGACTCAAACCCTGACCCTGTTCCTAACCATAACCCTGACTCAAACCCTGACCCTGTTCCCAACCATAACCCTGACTCAAACCCTGACCCTGTTCCTAACCATAACCCTGACTCAAACCCTGACCCTGTTCCTAACCCTAACCCTGACTCAAACCCTGACCCTGTTCCTAACCATAACCCTGACTCATACCCTGACGCTGTTCCTAACCATAACCATAACCCTGACGCTGTTCCTAACCATAACCATAACCCTGACTCAAACCCTGACCCTGTTCCTAACCCTAACCCTGACCCTGTTCCTAACCATAACCCTGACTCAAACCCTGACCCTGTTCCTAACCATAACCCCGACTCAAACCCTGACCCTGTTCCTAACATAACCCTGACTCAAACCCTGACCCTGTTCCTAACCATAACCCTGACTCAAACCCTGACCCTGTTCCTAACCCTGACTCTAACCCAACCCTAACCCTGACTCCAACCCAACCCTAACCCTGACTCTAACCCAACCCTAACCCTGACTCTAACCCAACCCAACCCTAACCCTAACCCAACCCTAACTCCAACCCAACCCTAACCCTGACTAACCCAACCCTAACCCTGACTGACCAAACCCTAACCCTGACCCTAACCTAACCCTGACTCTAACCCTGACCCAAACCTAACCTGACTATGACCCTAACTTGACCCTAACCCTGACCCTAACCTAACCCTGACTCTGACCCTCACCTGACCCTAACCCTGACCCTAACCTTGACCCTAACCTAACCCTGACTTTGACCCTGACCCTAAGCCTGACTCTAACCCAACCCAACCCTAAATTGCAGACTTACTTGTTTCCTAATGGTCCGCTCTTTGTAGCCGTGATTTATTTTTACTGAGCCTCCGTCTCTGACACTGGCACCTCTACTTCAGTCTGGGCCTCCGTCTCTGACACTGGCACCTCTACATCAGTCTGGGCCTCCGTCTCTGACACTGGCACCTCTACATCAGTCTGGGCCTCCGTCTCTGACACTGGCACCTCTACTTCAGTCTGGGCCTCCGTCTGACACTGGCACCTCTACTTCAGTCTGAGCCTCCGTCTCTGACACTGGCACCTCTACTTCAGACTGGGCCTCCGTCTCTGACACTGGCACCTCTACTTCAGTCTGGGCCTCCGTCTCTGACACTGGCACCTCTACTTCAGTCTGGGCCTCCGTCTGACACTGGCACCTCTACTTCAGTCTGGGCCTCCGTCTCTGACACTGGCACCTCTACTTCAGTCTGGGCCTCCGTCTGACACTGGCACCTCTACTTCAGTCTGGGTCTCTGTCTGACACTGGCACCTCTACTTCAGTCTGGGCCTCCGTCTCTGACACTGGCACCTCTACTTCAGTCTGGGCCTCCGTCTGACACTGGCACCTCTACTTCAGTCTGGGCCTCCGTCTGACACTGGCACCTCTACTTCAGTCTGGGCCTCCGTCTCTGACACTGGCACCTCTACTTCAGTCTGGGCCTCCGTCTGACACTGGCACCTCTACTTCAGTCTGGGCAAAGTGGTTTTCTTAGCCTATTTTTGGTTGTGCCGTTGTATTTCATGGTACGGCGTTGTATATTCCCACCAGATGTAAACGGCTGATGTTGACCACATGGTTCATTAGGGGTGCTTTGAAATGCAAATAGTCAAAGTCATGGACGAGCACTGATGCTGAGAACAATTAGTATTTATCAAATCAAATGGATGTATATAGCCCTTCTTACATCAGCTGATATCTCAAAGTGCTGTACAGAAACCCAGCCTAAAACCCCACACAGCAAGCAATGCAGGTGTAGAAGCATGGTGGCTAGGAAAAACTCCCTAGAAAGGCCAAAACCTAGGAAGAAACCTAGAGAGGAACCAGGCTATGAGGGGTGGCCAGTCCTCTTCTGGCTGTGCCGGGTGGAGATTATAACAGAACATGGCCAAGATGTTCAAATGTTCATAAATGCTAAGATAGACATCAGGGATTGTAACATTCTCTGCTTCACGGAAACATATGTTGTTGGAATCGGTTCAGCCACTGGGCTTCTCCATGCATCGTGCCGACAGAGATGAACACCTGTCTGGCAAGAAGAACGGTTTGGGTGTATTCTTTATGATTAACGACTCATTGTGTAATCATAACAACATTCAGGAACTCAAGTACTTCTGCTCACCCAAATTCCTTACAATCAAATGCTGGCCATTTTACCTACCAAGAGAATTCTCTTCCGTTATAGTCACAGCTGATTCCCCCTCAAGCAGCCAGCAAGGCGGACAATACGGAACTTCACTGGACTGGAAACTGGAAACCAGATATCCTGAGGCTGCATTAGCTGTAGCTGGGGATTTTAACAAAGCAAATATGAGAACAAGTCTACCTAAATTCCTCCAACATATTGATTATGCAACATGCAAGGGCAAAACTTCCGCGATGCTTACAAAGCCCTCCCCCGCCTCCCTTCAGCAAAACCGACCACGACGCCATCTTGCTCCTATCGTCCTATAGGTAGAAACTCAAACAGGGTGTACCAGTGACGAGAACCATTCAACATTGGAAGCCAATGGAAGCCACGCTTCAAGATTGTTTTGATCACACGGACTGGAATATTTTCCGCTCAGCCGCAGAGAACAACATCGACCTATATGCTGACATTTATAAAGAAGTGCATTGGAGATGTTGTACCCACTGTGACTATTAAAACCTACCCTAACCAGAAACCGTGGATGGAAGGCGGCATTCGCACAAAACTGAAAGCGTGATCCACCTTATTTAACTATGGAAAGAGATCTGGAAATATGACTGAATATAAACAGTGTAGGTACTCCCTCCACAAGGCAATCAAACAAGTGAAATGCCAGTACAGCAACAAGGTGGATTCACAATTCAATGGCTCAGACACGAGAAGTATGTGGTAGGGTCTACAGGAAATCACGGACTACAAAAAGAAAACCAGCCACGTCACGGAAACCGACGTCACGCTTCAAGACAAACTAAACAACTTATTTGCCCGCTTTGAGGATAATACAGTGCCACAATCCCGGTCCGCTAACAAGGACTGCGTCCCCACCCCTTTCCTTCCCCATGGCTGACGTGAGTAAAACATTTAAATGTGTTTACCCTCACAAGGCTGCTGTCCCAGATGGCATCCCTAGCCGCGTCCTCAGAGCATGTGTGGCTGGTGTGTTTACGGTGCGTTTACAGACATTTTCAATCGCTCCCTATCCCAGTCTATTGTCCCTACATGCTTCAAGATGGCTACCATTTGTACCTGTACCCACAAAGGCAAAGATAACTGAACTAAATGACTACCGCCCCGGCATTCAATTCTGTCATCGATAAACACTTATCCGACCATCACCCCTGGTGAGACAAAACAGTGACTCGTCCGTGAAGAGCACTTTTTTGCCAGTCCTGTCTGGTCCAGCGATGGTGGGTTTGTGCCCATAGGCGACGTTGTTGCCGGTGATGTCTGGTGAGGACCTGACTTACAACAGTCCTACAATCCCTCAGTCCAGCCTCTCTTTGCCTATTGCAGACAGTCTGAGCACTGATGGAGGGATTGTACATTCCTGGTGTAACTCGGGCAGTTGTTGTTGCCATCTTGTACCTGTCCCGCAGGTGTGATGTTTGGATGTACCAATCCTGTACAGGTGTTGTTAAACGTGGTCTGCCACTGCAAGGACGATCATCTGTCCGTCCTGTCTCCCTGTAGCGCCGTATTAGGTGTGTCACAGTGTGGACATTGCAATTTATTGCCCTGGCCACATCTGCAGTCCTCATGCCTCCTTGCAGCATGCCTAAGGCACGTTCATGCAGATGAGCAGGGACCCCGGGCATCTTTCTTTTGGTGTTTTTCAGAGTCAGTAGAAAGGCCTCCTAAGTGTCCTAAGTTTTCATAAATGTGACGTTAATTGCCAACCATCTGTAAGCTGTTAGTGTCTTAACGACCGTTCCACAGGTGCATGTTCATTAATTGTTTATGGTTAATTGAAAAAGCATGGAAACAGTGTTTAAACCCTTTACAATGAAGATCTGTGAAGTTATTTGGAGTTTACACTAGTAGTATTTTTTAGAATAGCTTCTAATATTAATAAAATGAGCTCCCAGGTGTTTGATGACATGCCTATCAAGGGTATGCGGTACCTGTCCCATTCTACTGACTCTCTGTCCTCTCTCTCTATGTCCTCTCTCTCTGTTTCCTCTCTCCAGTCACCAGGTGTTTGATGACATGCCTATCAAGGGTCTGCGGTACCTGTCCCATTCTACTGACTCTCTGTGCAAGACCAACCTGGTCAATGAATCTACAGAGTCACTCACAGACGAAGGTTCGTAGGTTACTAATCTCTCTCAACAGCTATGGATAGAATGACTAACATGCTTTGTGTCTTTAAATGCATTTCAAATGGCACACTATTTCCTGTTTAGTTCCCTACTTTAGACCAGACCACTACTGTAGACCAGACCAGAACACTACTATAGACCAGAACACTACTAAATCAAATTTATTTATATAGCCCTTCGTACATCAGCTGATATCTCAAAGTGCTGTACAGAAACCCAGCCTAAAACCCCAAACAGCAAGCAATGCAGGTGTAGAAGCACGGTGGCTAGGAAAAACTCCCTAGAAAGGCCAAAACCTAGGAAGAAACCAGACTCTGAGGGGTGGCCAGTCCTCTTCTGGCTGTGCCGGGTGGAGATTATAGCAGAGCATGGCCAAGATGTTCAAATGTTCATAAATGACCAGCATGGTCGTATAATAATAAGGCAGAACAGTTGAAACTGGAGCAGCAGCACGGTCAGGTGGACAGCAAGGATTCATCATGTCAGGTAGTCCTGGGGCATGGTCCTAGGGCTCAGGTCCTCCGAGAGAGAGAGAGAGAGAGAGAGAGAGAGAGAGACGACACCTTGCCCTGATTAAAGAGAGTGGTTCGTGAGAGAGAGAGAGAGAGAGAGTTTCTGGTTAGAGAGAGAGAATTAGAGAACACTTAGATTCACACAGGACACCGAATAGGACAGGAGAGGTACTCCAGATATAACAAACTGACCCTAGCCCCCCGACACATTAACTACTGCAGCATAAATACTGGAGGCTGAGACAGGAGGGGTCAGGAGACACTGTGGCCCCATCCGAGGACACCCCCAGACAGGGCCAAACAGGAAGGATATAACCCCACCCACTTTGCCAAAGCACAGCCCCCACACCACTAGAGGGATAGACCAGAACACTACTATAGGACTGAACACTACTATAGACCAGACCAGAACACTACTATAGACCAGACCAGAACACTACTATAGGAGAACACTCCTATAGACCAGACCAGAACACTCCTATAGACCAGAACAACACTCCTATAGACCAGACCAGAACACTCCTATAGACCAGAACACTACTATAGACCAGACCACTACTATAGACCAGACCACTACTATAGACCAGACCAGAACACTACTATAGACCAGACCACGACTATAGACCAGACCACTACTATAGACCAGATCAGAACACTACTATAGACCAGAACACTACTATAGACCAGAACACTACTATAGACCAGAACACTACTATAGACCAGAACAGAACCAGAACACTACTATAGACCAGACCACTACTATAGACCAGACCAGAACACTACTAAAGACCAGAACACTACTATAGACCAGACCAGAACACTACTATAGACCAGAACACTACTATAGACCAGACCAGAACACTACTATAGACCAGACCAGACCAGACCAGAACACTACTATAGACCAGACCACTACTATAGACCAGACCAGACCACTACTATAGACCAGACCAGAACACGAGTATAGACCAGAACACTACTATAGACCAGAACACTACTTTAGACCAGAACACTACTATAGACCAGACCAGAACAATACTATAGACCCAACCACTACTATCGACCAGTCCAGAACACTACTATAGACCAGACCACAACACTACTTTAGACCAGACCACAACACTACTTTAGACCAGAACACTACTATAGACGAGACCACTACTATAGACCAGACAAGAACACTACTATAGACCAGACAAGAACACTACAACAGACGAGACCACTACTAAAGACCAGACCAGAACACTACTATAGACCAGAACACTACTATAGACCAGACCAGAACACTACTATAGACCAGACCAGAACACTACTATAGACCAGAAAACTACTATAGACCAGAACACTACTATAGACCAGAACACTACTTTAGACCAGAACACTACTATAGACCAGACCACTACTATAGACCAGACCACTAATATAGACCAGAACACAACTATAGACCAGACCAGACCACTACTATAGACGAGACCAGACAACTACTATAGACCAGACCACTACTATAGACCAGACCAGACCACTACTATAGACCAGTCCAGAACACTACTATAGACCAGACCACTACTATAGACCAGACCAGAACACTACTATAGACCAGACCACTACTATAGACCAGACCAGACCACTACTATAGACCAGACCAGACCACTACTATAGACCAGACCAGAACACTACTATAGACCAGACCACTACTATAGACCAGTCCAGAACACTACTATAGACCAGACCACTACTATAGACCAGACCAGAACACTACTATAGACCAGAGCAGAACACTACTATAGAGCAGACCACTACCATAGACCAGACCACTACTATAGACGAGAACACTACTATAGACCAGACCAGAACACTACTATAGACCAGACCACTACTATAGACCAGACCAGAACACTACTATAGACCAGAACACTACTATAGACCAGAACACTACTATAGACCAGAACACTACTATAGACCAGACCACTACTATAGACCAGACCAGAACACTACTATAGACCAGACCAGAACACTACTATAGACCAGACCAGAACACTACTATAGACCAGAACACTACTATAGACCAGAACACTACTATAGACCAGAACACTACTATAGACCAGAACACTACTATAGACCAGAACACTACTATAGACCAGAACACTACTATAGACCAGAAGAACACTACTATAGACCAGACCACTACTATAGACCAGACCACACTACTATAGACCAGACCAGAACACTACTATAGACCAGAACACTACTATAGACCAGAACACTACTTTAGACCAGAACATTACTTTAGACCAGAACATTACTATAGACCAGAACACTACTATAGACCAGACCAGAACACTACCAGATATAGACCCAGACCACTACTATAGACCAGACCAGACTACTATATAGACCAGACCACTACTATAGACAGACCAGAACACTACTATAGACCAGACCACTACTATAGACCAGACCACTACTTTAGACCAGAACATTAATATAGACCAGAACACTACTATAGACCAGAACACTACTATAGACCCAACCACTACTATAGACCAGTCCAGACCACTACTATAGACCAGACCACTACTATAGACCAGACCACTACTATAGACCAGACCACAACACTACTTTAGACCAGAACACTACTATAGACGAGACCACTACTATAGACCAGAACACTACTATAGACCAGACCAGTACTATAGACCAGACCAGACCACTACTATAGACCAGACCAGACACTACTATAGACCAGACCACTACTATAGACCAGACCAGAACACTACTATAGACCAGACCAGAACACTACTATAGACCAGACCACTACTATAGACCAGACCAGAACACTACTATAGACCAGACCACTACTATAGACCAGACCAGAACACTACTATAGACCAGACCAGACCACTACTATAGACCAGACCAGACCACTACTATAGACCAGACCAGACCACTACTATAGACCAGACCAGACCACTACTATAGACCAGTCCAGAACACTACTATAGACCAGACCACTACTATAGACCAGACCACTAGACCAGACCACTACTATAGACCAGACCACTACTATAGACCAGTCCAGAACACTACTATAGACCAGACCAGACCAGACACTACTATAGACCAGACCAGAACACTACTATAGACCAGAACACTACTATAGACCAGAACACTACTATAGACCAGAACACTACTATAGACCAGAACACTACTATAGACCAGAACACTACTATAGACCAGTCCAGACCACTACTATAGACCAGACCAGAACACTACTATAGACCAGACCAGACCACTACTATAGACCAGACCAGAACACTACAGAACACTACTATAGACCAGACCACTACTATAGACCAGAACACTACTATAGACCAGACCAGACCACTACTATAGACCAGACCAGAACACTACTATAGACCAGACCACAACACTACTATAGACCAGACCAGAACACTACTATAGACCAGACCACTACTATAGACCAGACCAGAACACTACTATAGACCAGACCAGAACACTACTATAGACCAGACCAGAACACTACTATAGACCAGACCAGAACACTACTATAGACCAGAACACTACTATAGACCAGACCACTACTATAGACCAGAACACTACTATAGACCAGACCACTACTATAGACCAGACCACTACTATAGACCAGAACACTACTATAGACCAGACCAGAACACTACTATAGACCAGACCAGAACACTACTATAGACCAGAACACTACTATAGACCAGACACTACTATAGACCACTACTATAGACCAGAACACTACTATAGACCAGAACAGACCAGAACACTACTATAGACCAGACCAGACCACTACTATAGACCAGACCACTACTATAGACCAGACCACTACTATAGACCAGACCAGAACACTACTATAGACCAGAACACTACTTTAGACCAGAACACTACTATAGACCAGAACACTACTATAGACCAGACCAGACCACTACTATAGACCAGACCACTACTATAGACCACTACTATAGACCAGACCAGACACTACTATAGACCAGTCCAGAACACTACTATAGACCAGACCACTACTATAGACCAGACCACTACTATAGACCAGACCACTACTATAGACCAGACCAGAACACTACTATAGACCAGAGAACACTACTATAGACCAGACCACTACTATAGACCAGACCACTACTATAGACCAGACCAGAACACTACTATAGACCAGACACTACTATAGACCAGAACACAGACCAGAACACTACTATAGACCAGAACACTACTATAGACCAGAACACTACTATAGACCAGAACACTACTATAGACCCGACCAGAACACTACTATAGACCCGACCACTACTATAGACCAGTCCAGACCACTACTATAGACCATACCAGACCACTACTATAGACCAGACCAGACCACTACTATAGACCAGACCAGACCACTACAGAACACTACTATAGACCAGACCACTACTATAGACCAGAACACTACTATAGACCAGACCAGAACACTACTATAGACCAGACCAGAACTACTATAGACCAGACCACACCACTACTATAGACCAGACCACAACACTACTATAGACCAGACCACTACTATAGACCAGACCAGAACACTACTATAGACCAGACCAGAACACTACTATAGACCAGACCAGAAGACACTACTATAGACCAGACCAGAACACTACTATAGACCAGAACACTACTATAGAGCAGACCACTCCTATAGACCAGAACACTACTATAGACCAGACCACTACTATAGACCAGACCACTACTATAGACCAGACCACTACTATAGACCAGACCAGAACACTACTATAGACCAGACCAGAACACTACTATAGACCAGAACACTATATAGACCAGAACACTACTATAGACCAGAACACTACTATAGACCAGAACACTACTATAGACCAGAACACTACTATAGACCAGAACATTACTATAGACCAGAACACTACTATAGACCAGACCAGACCACTACTATAGACCAGACCACTACTATAGACCAGACCACTACTATAGACCAGACCAGAACACTAGTATAGACCAGAACACTACTTTAGACCAGAACATTACTTTAGACCAGAACATTACTATAGACCAGAACACTACTATAGACAGACCAGAACACTACTATAGACGAGACCACTACTATAGACCAGACCACTACTTTAGACCAGAACATTAATATAGACCAGAACAATACTATAGACCAGACCAGAACACTACTATAGACCAGACCACTACTATATAGACCAGAACAACTATAGACCAGACCACTGACTGTAGACCAGACCACTACTGATGGGGAGAACACTACTATAGACCGGAAGACCACTACTATAGACCAGACCACTACTATAGACCAGACCAGACCACTACTATAGACCAGACCACTACTATAGACCAGACCACTACTATAGACCAGACCAGACCACTACTATAGACCAGACCAGACCACTACTATAGACCAGACCACTACTATAGACCAGACCAGACCACTACTATAGACCAGACCACTACTATAGACCAGACCACAACACTACTATAGACCAGACCACAACACTACTATAGACCAGACCACAACACTACTATAGACCAGACCACAACACTACTATAGACCAGACCACAACACTACTATAGACCAGACCACAACACTACTATAGACCAGACCACAACACTACTATAGACCAGACCAGAACACTACTATAGACCAGACCAGAACACTACTATAGACCAGAACACTACTGTAGACCAGAACACTATTATAGACCAGACCAGAACACTACTATAGACCAGACCACTACTATAGACCAGACCACTACTATAGCTTGTCGCTGGTTCGAATACCCGAGCTGAGCGAGGCACAATCCTAATTGCTCCCGTAAATGTGTCTGGATTATAGTGTCTACGATAATGTCTAGATAAATACCTGTGAATGCTATCTGAGTGTTGTGTTTCATAATCTAGGCACAGAGATGATTGACAGTCAGCTGATGGGGAGTTTGAGGAAGACCTGAAAGAGCTGGAGGCAGACTCCTGGAGCAACGTTATGAACAGCAACTTCCTCAAACATCTGAAGAAGGATGTCATCAAGAGACAGGAAGTCATCTACGGTACCTACTACTGCTACACTACCTACCACTGTTACTGTACCTACCACCACTGCTACAGTACCTACCACTGCTACATCACCTACCACTGCTCCACATCACCTACCACTGCTCCACACCTACCACTGCTACAGTACCCTACCACTGCTACTGCTACCCTACCACTGCTACACTACCTACCACTCCTAACCCCTCCCTCCCTGTACCTACCACTCCTAACCCCTCCCTCCCTCCCTGTATCTCCCCCTCCTAACCCCCTCCCTCCCTCCCTGTATCTCTCCCCCTCCTAACCCCTCCTCCCTCCTTGTATCTCCCCTCCTAACCCCTCCCTCCCCTGTATCTCTCCCCTCCTAACCCCTCCCTCCCTGTATCTCTCCTCCATCTCCCCTCTCCTCCCCTTCCTAACCCCTCCCTGTATCTCCCCCTTCCTAACCCCTCCCTCCTCCCTGTATCTCCCCCTTCCTAACCCCCCTCCCCCCTCCTGTATCTCCTCCTCCTAACCCCTCCTCCTCCCCCTCCATATCTCCCCTTCCTAACCCCTCCCTGTATCTCCCCTTCCCTAACCCCTCCCTCCCTGTATCTCCCCTTCCTAACCCCTCCCTCCCTCCCTGTATCTCCTCCTCCTAACCCCTCCCTCCCTCCCTGTATCTCCCCCTCCTAACCCCTCCCTGTATCTCCCCCTCCTAACCCCTCCCTGTATCTCCCCCTCCTAACCCCTCCCTGTATCTCCCCTCCCTGTATCTCTCCCTCCTAACCCCTCCCTGTATCTCCCAACCCCTCCTAACCCCTCCCTGTATCTCCCCCTCCTAACCCCTCCCTGTATCGCCCTCCCTCCTAACCCCTCCCTCCCTCCCTGTCGCCCCCCCTCCTAACCCCTCCCTCCCTCCCCCCTGTATCTCCCCCCCTCCCTAACCCCCCTCCCTCCCCCCTCCCTAACCCCTCCCTCCCTGCCCCCTCTCCCCTAACCCCTCCCTCCCTCCTCCCTCCCCCTCCTGTATCTCCCTCCTAACCCCCTCCCTATCCCTCCCTGTATCCTCCCTGCCCCCCTCCTAACCCTCCCTACCTCCCTCCCTGTATCTCCCCCTCCTAACCCTCCCTCCCTACCTCCCTCCCTGTATCTCTCCTCCTAACCCTCCCTACCTCCCTCCCTCTCCTCCTAACCCCTCCCTCCCTGTATCTCCTCTCCTAACCCCTCCCTCCCTCCCTCCCTGTATCTCCCCTCCTAACCCCTCCCTGTATCTCCCCCTCCTAACCCCTCCCTCCCTGTAACCCCTCTCTCCCTCCTAACCCCTCCCTGTATCTCCCCCTCCTAACCCTCCCTCCCCCTGTTTCTCCCCCCTCCCTCCCTGTATCTCCCCTCCTAACCCCTCCCTCCCTGTATCTCCCCCTCCCCTCCCTGTATCTCCCCCTCCTAACCCCTCCCTCCCTCCCCTCCTAAAACCCCTCCTAACCCCTCCCCCCTCCCTGTATCTCCCCTCCTAACCCCTCCCCCTGTATCTCCCTCCTCCCTGTATCTCCCCCCCTCCTAAAACCCCCCTCCCTCCCTCCCTGTATCTCCCCTCCTAACCCCCCTCCCTCCCCCTGTATCTCCCCTCCTAACCCCTCCCTCCCTGTATCTCCCCCTCCTAACCCCTCCCTCCCTGTATCTCCCCTCCTAACCCCTCCTCCCTGTATCTCCCCCTCCTAACCCCTCCCTCCCTGTATCTCCCCCTCCTAACCCTCCCTCCCTGTATCTCCTCCCTAACCCCTCCCTCCCTGTATCTCCCCCTCCTAACCCCTCCCTCCCTGTATCTCCCCCTCCTAACCCCTCCCTCCCTGTATCTCCCCCTCCTAACCCCTCCCTCCCTGTATCTCCCCCTCCTAACCCCTCCCTCCCTGTATCTCCCCCTCCTAACCCCTCCCTCCCTGTATCTCCCCTCCTAACCCCTCCCTCCCTGTATCTCCCCCTCCCTAACCCTCCCCTCCCTGTATCTCCCTGTATCTCCCCCTCCCTAACCCCTCCCTCCCTCCCTGTATCTCCCCCTCCTAACCCCTCCCTATCTCCCCCTCCTAACCCCTCCCTCCTGTATCTCCCCCTCCTAACCCCTCCCTCCCTCCCTGTATCTCCCTCCCTCCTAACCCTCCCTGTATCTCCCCTCCTAACCCCCCCTCCCTGTATCTCCCCCTCCTAACCCCTCCTCCCTGTATCTCCCCCTCCTAACCCCTCCCTCCCCCTGTATCTCCCCTCCTAACCCCCCCTCCCTGTATCTCCCCTCCTAACCCCTCCCTCCCTGTATCTCCCCCTCCCTCCTAACCCCCTCCTCCCTCCCTGTATCTCCCCCCCCCCTCCCTCCCTGTACCCCTCCCTCCCTGTATCTCCTCCTAACCCCTCCCTCCCTGTATCTCCCCCTCCTAACCCCTCCCCCCTCCCTGTATCTCCCCCTCCTAACCCCTCCCTCCCTGTATCTCCCCTCCTAACCCCTCCCTCCCTGTATCTCCCCCTCCTAACCCCTCCCTCCCTGTATCTCCCCCTCCTAACCCCTCCCTCCCTGTATCTCCCCCTCCTAACCCCTCCCTCCCTGTATCTCCCCTCCTAACCCCTCCCTCCCTGTATCTCCCCTCCCCTCCCTGTACCCCTCCCTCCCTGTATCTCCCCCTCCTAACCCCTCCCTCCCTGTATCTCCCCCTCCTAACCCCTCCCTCCCTGTATCTCCCCTCCTAACCCCTCCCTCCCTGTATCTCCCCTCCTAACCCCTCCCTCCCTGTATCTCCCCCCCTCCTAACCCCTCCCTCCCTGTATCTCCCCTCCTAACCCCTCCCTCCCTGTATCTCCCCCTCCTAACCCCTCCCTCCCTGTATCTCCCCCTCCTAACCCCTCCCTCCCTGTATCTCCCCCTCCTAACCCCTCCCTCCCTGTATCTCCCCCTCCTAACCCCTCCCCTCCCTGTATCTCCCCCTCCTAACCCCTCCCTCCCTGTATCTCCCCTCCTCCCTCCCTCCCTGTATCTCCCCCTCCTAACCCTCCCTCCCTCCCTGTATCTCCCCCTCCTAACCCCTCCCTCCCTGTATCTCCCCTCCTAACCCCCCTCCCTCCCTGTATCTCCCCCTCCCTAACCCCCTCCCTCCCTGTATCTCCCCCTCCTAACCCCCTCCCTGTATCTCCCCCCCTCCTAACCCCTCCCTCCCTCCCTGTATCTCCCCCTCCTAACCCTCCCTCCTGTATCTCCCCCTCCTAACCCTCCCTCCCTGTATCTCCCCCTCCTAACCCCTCCCTCCCTGTATCTCCCCCCTCCTAACCCCTCCCCCTCCCTCCCTGTATCTCCCCCTCCCTCCCTGTATCTCCCCCTCCTCCTAACCCCTCCCTCCCTGTATCTCCCCTCCCTCCCCCCTCCCTCCCTCCCTGTATCTCCCCTCCTAACCCCTCCCTCCCTGTATCTCCCCCTCCTAACCCCTCCCTCCCTGTATCTCCCCCTCCTAACCCCTCCCTCCCTGTATCTCCCCCCCTAACCCTCCCCTCCCTGTATCTCCCCCTCCTAACCCCTCCCTCCCTGTATCTCCCCCCTCCCCTCCCTCCCTGTATCTCCCCCTCCTAACCCCTCCCTCCCTGTATCTCCCCCTCCTAACCCCTCCCTCCCTCCCTGTATCTCCCTCCCCTCCCCTCCCTCCCTCCCTGTATCTCCCCCCTAACCCCTCCCTCCCTGTATCTCCCCCCCTCCTCCCCCCCTCCCCCCCTCCCTGTATCTCCCCTCCTAACCCCTCCCTCCCTGTATCTCCCCCTCCTAACCCCTCCCTGTATCTCCCCTCCTAACCCCTCCCTCCCTGTATCTCCCCCTCCTAACCCCTCCCTCCCTGTATCTCCCCCTCCTAACCCCTCCCCCCTCCCTGTATCTCCCCTCCCTAACCCCCCTGTATCTCCCCCTCCTAACCCCCCTCCCTCCCTGTATCTCCCCCTAACCCCTCCCTGTATCTCCCCTCCTAACCCCTCCCTCCCTGTATCTCCCTCCCTCCCCCTCCCTGTATCTCCCCCTCCCTGTATCCCTCCCTGTATCTCCCACTCCCTAACCCCTCCCTGTATCTCCCCTCCCTCCCTCCCTCCCTCCCCCCCCTCCCCTGTATCTCCCCTCCTAACCCCTCCCTGTATCTCCCTGTTCCCCCCCTAACCCCTCCCTGTATCTCCCCCTCCCCTCCCTCCCTGTATCTCCCCCTCCTAACCTTTAACCCTCCCCTGTATCTCCCCCTCCTAACCTCCCTAACCCCCTCCCCTCCCTGTATCTCCCCCTCCTAACCCTTAACCCCTCCCTGTATCTCCCCCTCCTAACCCCTCCCCTCCCCCTGTATCTCCCCCTCCTAACCCCTCCCTCCCTGTATCTCCCCCTCCTCCTAACCCCTCCCTTATTCCCCCTCCCTGTATCTCCCTCCTAAACCCCTCCCTGTATCTCCCCTCCCAACCTTTAACCCCTCCCTGTATCTCCCCCCCTAACCCCTCCCCCTCCCTGTATCTCCCCCTCCTAACCCCTTAACCCTCCCTGTATCTCCCCCTCCTAACCCCCTCCCCTCCCTGTATCTCCCTCCCAACCCCTCCCTCCCTGTATCTCCCCCTAACCCCTCCCCCTCCCTGTATCTCCCCCTCCTAACCTTTAACCCCTCCCTGTATCTCCCCCTCCCTCTCCCCCTCCTAACTCCCCCCTGTATCTCCCCTCCTAACCCCTCCCTGTATCTCCCCCTCCTAACCCCTCCCTGTATCTCCCCCTCCTAACCTTTAACCCCTCCCTGTATCTCCCCTCCTAACCTTTAACCCCTCCTAACCTTTAACCCCTCCCTGTATCAAATCAAATTTATTTATATAGCCCTTCGTACATCAGCTGATATCTCAAAGTGCTGTATAGAAACCCAGCCTAAAACCCCAAACAGCAAGCAATGCAGGTGTAGAAGCACGGTGGCTAGGAAAAACTCCCTAGAAAGGCCAAAACCTAGGAAGAAACCTAGAGAGGAACCAGGCTATGTGGGGTGGCCAGTCCTCTTCTGGCTGTGCCGGGTGGACTGGGGACAGCAAGGAGTCATCATGTCAGGTAGTCCTGGGGCATGGTCCTAGGGCTCAGGTCAGTTGAAACTGGAGCAGCAGCACGGCCAGGTGGACTGGGGACAGCAAGGAGTCATCATGTCAGGTAGTCCTGGGGCATGGTCCTAGGGCTCAGGTCCTCCGAGAGAGAAAGAGAGAATTAGAGAACGCACACTTAGATTCACACAGGACACCGAATAGGACAGGAGAGGTACTCCAGATATAACAAACTGACCCTAGCCCCCGACACAAAACTACTGCAGCATAAATACTGGAGGCTGTATCTCCCCCTCCTAACCTTTACCCCTCCCTGTATCTCCCCCTCCTAACCTTTACCCCTCCCTGTATCTCCCCCTCCAGAGTTGATGCAGACAGAGATGCACCACGTGAGGACCCTGCTGATCATGATGGAGGTGTACAGTAAGGGTCTGGTGAAGGAGCTGCAGCTGGAACCTCAGACAGTAGACAGGCTGTTCCCTGCCCTGGGGGAGCTCCTGGACCTCCACACCTCCTTCCTGACACGTCTCCTGGAGAGGAAGAGAGAGAGCCAGCAGGAGGGGGAGGACGGAGGATTCATCATCAACAAGATAGGAGACATCCTGGAGACACAGGTTAGAGGAGGGAGAGAGCCCACACTACAGAACACCACACTACAGAACACCACAGAACATCACACTACAGAACAGAACAGAACACAACAACATCCTCCCCCACACACCACCTAGAAACAGTTGAGGAGCTCCTGGTGTCTCTCTACACCACATTATAGAGACAGTTGAAGAGGTCCTGGAAGGACAGCACATACAACTTATACCAACCCTGCAACCAACACAGCGCATACAACTTATACCAACCCTACAACCAACACAGCGCATACAACTTATACCAACCCTACAACCAACACAGCACATACAACTTATACCAACCCTACAACCAACACAGCACATACAACTTATACCAACCCTACAACCAACACAGCGCATACAACTTATACCAACCCTACAACCAACACAGCACATACAACTTATACCCTACAACCACACAGCACATACAACTTATACCAACCCTACAACCACACAGCACATACAACTTATACCAACCCTACAACCAACACAGCACATACAACTTATACCAACCCTACATACGAAGAAGCTCTCTTTTCCTAACAAAGGAACACTGGCTTTTAAAGCTGCAGAAAGCGTCGGTAATTGAAGACAACTGTATCCCCTGACGAGAGGGCGGGGTCAGAGCGCCAATTAGCAATGGGGCAGACCAATCAGCTGCTTGGAATCCAAGGAAGCCCTTTCCTGAAACACACAAATACAAACCCAAAAAACAGAAACAGGGGAAACGTAACACATATCATGTTGCTGTTTTTCAGTTCTCAGGGACCAAAGCAGCGATTATGAAGAGAGTTTACGGGAAGTTCTGCAGCCGCCACAACGAGGCCGTAAACATCTACAAGGAGCTGCACTCCAAAGACAAACGCTTCCAGGCCTTCATCAGGGTAAGCACTTACCGTCCACTACTCATTTACAGCATCCATTATCATTAGACATCAGCTAAACCAATATCACATATCATCTCTGTGTCTAGTCATCTAACTGTTGCATCTCATCAATTCTGTCTTCCTATTATGTGACTTTTAAGAAGAAGATGAGTAGCAGTATCGTCCGGAGGCTAGGTATCCCAGAGTGCATTCTGTTAGTCACCCAGAGGATCACCAAGTACCCCGTCCTGATGCAGAGAATACTACATCACACCAAAGGTTTGTCTGCTGCCCCCAGCTCTGCCCTGCCCTCTGCTGGACAGATGAGGTGGTCTCTGTACACACACACACACACACACACACTGCCCCCAGCTCTGTCCTGCCCTCTGCTGGACAGATCAGGTGGTCTCTGTATATACACACACACACTGCCCCCAGCTCTGCCCTGCCCTCTGCTGGACAGATGAGGTGGCCTCTGTATACACACACACACACACACACACACACTGCTCCCAGCTCTGCCCTGCCCTCTGCTGGACAGATTAGGTAGTCTCTGTACACACACACGAACACACATACACACAGGCTGGTCAAGGCACACATAAACTTCATCATCCCGGACACCCAGGACTCCAAGTTGAACACCTCCCTCTGCAACTGGATCCTGGACCTCCTGACGGGCTGCACCCCCAGATGGTAAGGGTAGGTAACAACACATATGCCACCCTGATCCTCAACACGGGGGCCCCTCACAGCCATGTAGACACGCACGACTCGAGCTCCATCATCAAGTTTGCTGACGACACAACGGAGGTAGGCCAGATCACCGACGACAATGAGACAGCTTATAGGGAGGAGGTCAGAGAACTGTCAGTGTGCCTGATAACAAACTCTCTCTCAACGTCAGCAAGACCAAGGAGCAGGTCCTGGACTACAGGGAGGAGGTCAGAACCCTGGCAGTGTGGTGCCATGACAACAACCTCTCTCTCAACGTCAACTAGACCAAGGAGCAGGTCCTGGACTACAGGGAGGAGGTCAGAACCCTGGCAGTGTGGTGCCATAACAACAACCTCTCTCTCAACGTCAACAAGACCAAGGAGCAGGTCCTGGACTACAGGGAGGAGGTCAGAACCCTGGCAGTGTGGTGCCATGACAACAACCTCTCTCTCAACGTCAACAAGACCAAGGAGCAGGTCCTGGACTACAGGGAGGAGGTCAGAGAACTGTCAGTGTGGTGCCATGACAACAACCTCTCTCTCAACGTCAGCAAGACCAAGGAGCTGATGGTGAAGAACAGGGGTGGGTGCACACCCCCACCCACACCCACCCAGACCCACATCTTTCTGGGTAAGACTCTAAGAGCGGCAGGGTAGCCTAGTGGTTAGAGCGTTGGACTAATAACCGGAAGGTTGCAAGTTCAAATCCCCAGCTGACAAGGTACAAATCTGTTGTTCTGGCCCTGAACAGGCAGTTAACCTCACACTGTTCCTAGGCTGTCATTGAAAATAAGAATTTTGCCTCATTCTTAACTGACTTGCCTAGCTAAATAAAGGTTTTATTTTAAAAAAAAAGCTAAAGAGTCTTTCTGGTATGCATCCTGTTAGTCTCCCTAAGAGCCGATATAAGTCAAAACTGTAACAAGGCCGGTCAGGATGCCTTCAATGCCTTCTTGGTGAGCAACTCCAGTGTATACCGTATTTGGCCTTGTGTTTTAGGTTGTTGTCCTGCTCAAAGGTGAATTCAGCTCCCAGTGTAGATTTGGCCTTGTGTTTTAGGTTGTTGTCCTGCTGAAAGGTGAATTCAGCTCCCAGTGTAGATTTGGCCTTGTGTTTTAGGTTGTTGTCCTGCTGAAAGGTTCATTTGTCTCCTAGTGTCTGTTGGAAAGCAGACTGAACCAGGTTTTCCTCTAGGATATTGCCTGTGTTTATAGCTGTATTCCGTTTCTTTTTATCCTTAAAACACTCTGTAGTCCTTGCCGATAACAAGCATAGTCATAACATGATGCAGCCACCACTATGTTTGAAAATAGGAAGTGGTACTCAGTGTTGTGTTGGCCCCAAACATAACATTTTGTATTCAAGACAAAAGTTCAGTTCTTTGACACATTGTTTGCTGTATTACGTAAGTGGCTTGTTGTAAACAGGATGCATTTAGGTTAGTATTGTGGAGTAACTACAATGTTGTTGTAAACAGGATGCATTTAGGTTAGTATTGTGGAGTAACTACAATGTTGTTGTAAACAGGATGCATTTAGGTTAGTATTGTGGAGTAACTACAATGTTGTTGTAAACAGGATGCATTTAGGTTAGTATTGTGGAGTAACTACAATGTTGTGTTGTAAACAGGATGCATTTAGGTTAGTATTGTGGAGTAACTACAATGTTGTTGTAAACAGGATGCATTTAGGTTAGTATTGTGGAGTAACTACAATGTTGTTGTAAACAGGATGCATTTAGGTTAGTATTGTGGAGTAACTACAATGTTGTTGTAAACAGGATGCATTTAGGTTAGTATTGTGGAGTAACTACAATGTTGTTGTAAACAGGATGCATTTAGGTTAGTATTGTGGAGTAACTACAATGTTGTTGTAAACAGGATGCATTTAGGTTAGTATTGTGGAGTAACTACAATGTTGTTGTAAACAGGATGCATTTAGGTTAGTATTGTGGAGTAACTACAATGTTGTTGTAAACAGGATGCATTTAGGTTAGTATTGTGGAGTAACTACAATGTTGTGGTAAACAGGATGCATTTAGGTTAGTATTGTGGAGTAACTACAATGTTGTTGTAAACAGGATGCATTTAGGTTAGTATTGTGGAGTAACTACAATGTTGTTGTAAACAGGATGCATTTAGGTTAGTATTGTGGAGTAACTACAATGTTGTTGTAAACAGGATGCATTTAGGTTAGTATTGTGGAGTAACTACAATGTTGTTGTAAACAGGATGCATTTAGGTTAGTATTGTGGAGTAACTACAATGTTGTTGTAAACAGGATGCATTTAGGTTAGTATTGTGGAGTAACTACAATGTTGTTGTAAACAGGATGCATTTAGGTTAGTATTGTGGAGTAACTACAATGTTGTTGTAAACAGGATGCATTTAGGTTAGTATTGTGGAGTAACTACAATGTTGTTGTAAACAGGATGCATTTAGGTTAGTATTGTGGAGTAACTACAATGTTGTGGTAAACAGGATGCATTTAGGTTAGTATTGTGGAGTAACTACAATGTTGTTGTAAACAGGATGCATTTAGGTTAGTATTGTGGAGTAACTACAATGTTGTTGTAAACAGGATGCATTTAGGTTAGTATTGTGGAGTAACTACAATGTTGTTGTAAACAGGATGCATTTAGGTTAGTATTGTGGAGTAACTACAATGTTGTTGTAAACAGGATGCATTTAGGTTAGTATTGTGGAGTAACTACAATGTTGTTGTAAACAGGATGCATTTAGGTTAGTATTGTGGAGTAACTACAATGTTGTTGTAAACAGGATGCATTTAGGTTAGTATTGTGGAGTAACTACAATGTTGTTGTAAACAGGATGCATTTAGGTTAGTATTGTGGAGTAACTACAATGTTGTTGTAAACAGGATGCATTTAGGTTAGTATTGTGGAGTAACTACAATGTTGTTGTAAACAGGATGCATTTAGGTTAGTATTGTGGAGTAACTACAATGTTGTTGTAAACAGGATGCATTTAGGTTAGTATTGTGGAGTAACTACAATGTTGTTGTAAACAGGATGCAGGTTAGTATTGTGGAGTAACTACAATGATGCATTTAGGTTAGTATTGTGGAGTAACTACAATGTTGTTGTAAACAGGATGCATTTAGGTTAGTATTGTGGAGTAACTACAATGTTGTTGTAAACAGGATGCATTTAGGTTAGTATTGTGGAGTAACTACAATGTTGTTGTAAACAGGATGCATTTAGGTTAGTATTGTGGAGTAACTACAATGTTGTTGTAAACAGGATGCATTTAGGTTAGTATTGTGGAGTAACTACAATGTTGTTGTAAACAGGATGCATTTAGGTTAGTATTGTGGAGTAACTACAATGTTGTTGTAAACAGGATGCATTTAGGTTAGTATTGTGGAGTAACTACAATGTTGTTGTAAACAGGATGCATTTAGGTTAGTATTGTGGAGTAACTACAATGTTGTTGTAAACAGGATGCATTTAGGTTAGTATTGTGGAGTAACTACAATGTTGTTGTAAACAGGATGCATTTAGGTTAGTATTGTGGAGTAACTACAATGTTGTGGTAAACAGGATGCATTTAGGTTAGTATTGTGGAGTAACTACAATGTTGTTGTAAACAGGATGCATTTAGGTTAGTATTGTGGAGTAACTACAATGTTGTTGTAAACAGGATGCATTTAGGTTAGTATTGTGGAGTAACTACAATGTTGTTGTAAACAGGATGCATTTAGGTTAGTATTGTGGAGTAACTACAATGTTGTTGTAAACAGGATGCATTTAGGTTAGTATTGTGGAGTAACTACAATGTTGTTGTAAACAGGATGCATTTAGGTTAGTATTGTGGAGTAACTACAATGTTGTTGTAAACAGGATGCATTTAGGTTAGTATTGTGGAGTAACTACAATGTTGTTGTAAACAGGATGCATTTAGGTTAGTATTGTGGAGTAACTACAATGTTGTTGTAAACAGGATGCATTTAGGTTAGTATTGTGGAGTAACTACAATGTTGTTGTAAACAGGATGCATTTAGGTTAGTATTGTGGAGTAACTACAATGTTGTTGTAAACAGGATGCATTTAGGTTAGTATTGTGGAGTAACTACAATGTTGTTGTAAACAGGATGCATTTAGGTTAGTATTGTGGAGTAACTACAATGTTGTTGTAAACAGGATGCATTTAGGTTAGTATTGTGGAGTAACTACAATGTTGTTGTAAACAGGATGCATTTAGGTTAGTATTGTGGAGTAACTACAATGTTGTGGTAAACAGGATGCATTTAGGTTAGTATTGTGGAGTAACTACAATGTTGTTGTAAACAGGATGCATTTAGGTTAGTATTGTGGAGTAACTATTGTTGTGGTAAACAGGATGCTACAATGTTGTTGTAAACAGGATGCATTTAGGTTAGTATTGTGGAGTAACTACAATGTTGTTGTAAACAGGATGCATTTAGGTTACAATGTATTGATGCATTTAGGAGTAAACTACAATGTTGTTGTAAACAGGATGCATTTAGGTTAGTATTGTGGAGTAACTACAATGTTGTGGTAAACAGGATGCATTTAGGTTAGTATTGTGGAGTAACTACAATGTTGTGGTAAACAGGATGCATTTAGGTTAGTATTGTGGAGTAACTACAATGTTGTTGTAAACAGGATGCATTTAGGTTAGTATTGTGGAGTAACTACAATGTTGTTGTAAACAGGATGCATTTAGGTTAGTATTGTGGAGTAACTACAATGTTGTGGTAAACAGGATGCATTTAGGTTAGTATTGTGGAGTAACTACAATGTTGTTGTAAACAGGATGCATTTAGGTTAGTATTGTGGAGTAACTACAATGTTGTTGTAAACAGGATGCATTTAGGTTAGTATTGTGGAGTAACTACAATGTTGTGGTAAACAGGATGCATTTAGGTTAGTATTGTGGAGTAACTACAATGTTGTTGTAAACAGGATGCATTTAGGTTAGTATTGTGGAGTAACTACAATGTTGTTGTAAACAGGATGCATTTAGGTTAGTATTGTGGAGTAACTACAATGTTGTTGTAAACAGGATGCATTTAGGTTAGTATTGTGGAGTAACTACAATGTTGTTGTAAACAGGATGCATTTAGGTTAGTATTGTGGAGTAACTACAATGTTGTTGTAAACAGGATGCATTTAGGTTAGTATTGTGGAGTAACTACAATGTTGTTGTAAACAGGATGCATTTAGGTTAGTATTGTGGAGTAACTACAATGTTGTTGTAAACAGGATGCATTTAGGTTAGTATTGTGGAGTAACTACAATGTTGTTGTAAACAGGATGCATTTAGGTTAGTATTGTGGAGTAACTACAATGTTGTTGTAAACAGGATGCATTTAGGTTAGTATTGTGGAGTAACTACAATGTTGTTGTAAACAGGATGCATTTAGGTTAGTATTGTGGAGTAACTACAACGTTGTTGTAAACAGGATGCATTTAGGTTAGTATTGTGGAGTAACTACAACGTTGTTGTAAACAGGATGCATTTAGGTTAGTATTGTGGAGTAACTACAATGTTGTGGTAAACAGGATGCATTTAGGTTAGTATTGTGGAGTAACTACAATGTTGTGGTAAACAGGATGCATTTAGGTTAGTATTGTGGAGTAACTACAATGTTGTTGTAAACAGGATGCATTTAGGTTAGTATTGTGGAGTAACTACAATGTTGTGGTAAACAGGATGCATTTAGGTTAGTATTGTGGAGTAACTACAATGTTGTAAACAGGATGCAAACAGGATGCATTTAGGTTAGTATTGTGGAGTAACTACAATGTTGTGGTAAACAGGATGCATTTAGGTTAGTATTGTGGAGTAACTACAATGTTGTGGTAAACAGGATGCATTTAGGTTAGTATTGTGGAGTAACTACAATGTTGTGGTAAACAGGATGCATTTAGGTTAGTATTGTGGAGTAACTACAATGTTGTGGTAAACAGGATGCATTTAGGTTAGTATTGTGGAGTAACTACAATGTTGTGGTAAACAGGATGCATTTAGGTTAGTATTGTGGAGTAACTACAATGTTGTGGTAACCAAACAGGATGCATTTAGGTTAGTATTGTGGAGTAACTACAATGTTGTGGTAAACAGGATGCATTTAGGTTAGTATTGTGGAGTAACTACAATGTTGTGGTAAACAGGATGCATTTAGGTTAGTATTGTGGAGTAACTACAATGTTGTGGTAAACAGGATGCATTTAGGTTAGTATTGTGGAGTAACTACAATGTTGTTGTAAACAGGATGCATTTAGGTTAGTATTGTGGAGTAACTACAATGTTGTGGTAAACAGGATGCATTTAGGTTAGTATTGTGGAGTAACTACAATGTTGTTGTAAACAGGATGCATTTAGGTTAGTATTGTGGAGTAACTACAATGTTGTGGTAAACAGGATGCATTTAGGTTAGTATTGTGGAGTAACTACAATGTTGTTGTAAACAGGATGCATTTAGGTTAGTATTGTGGAGTAACTACAATGTTGTGGTAAACAGGATGCATTTAGGTTAGTATTGTGGAGTAACTACAATGTTGTGGTAAACAGGATGCATTTAGGTTAGTATTGTGGAGTAACTACAATGTTGTTGTAAACAGGATGCATTTAGGTTAGTATTGTGGAGTAACTACAATGTTGTTGTAAACAGGATGCATTTAGGTTAGTATTGTGGAGTAACTACAATGTTGTTGTAAACAGGATGCATTTAGGTTAGTATTGTGGAGTAACTACAATGTTGTTGTAAACAGGATGCATTTAGGTTAGTATTGTGGAGTAACTACAATGTTGTTGTAAACAGGATGCATTAGGTTAGTATTGTGGAGTAACTACAATGTTGTTGTAAACAGGATGCATTTAGGTTAGTATTGTGGAGTAACTACAATGTTGTTGTAAACAGGATGCATTTAGGTTAGTATTGTGGAGTAACTACAATGTTGTGGTAAACAGGATGCATTTAGGTTAGTATTGTGGAGTAACTACAATGTTGTTGTAAACAGGATGCATTTAGGTTAGTATTGTGGAGTAACTACAATGTTGTGGTAAACAGGATGCATTTAGGTTAGTATTGTGGAGTAACTACAATGTTGTTGTAAACAGGATGCATTTAGGTTAGTATTGTGGAGTAACTACAATGTTGTGGTAAACAGGATGCATTTAGGTTAGTATTGTGGAGTAACTACAATGTTGTTGTAAACAGGATGCATTTAGGTTAGTATTGTGGAGTAACTACAATGTTGTGGTAAACAGGATGCATTTAGGTTAGTATTGTGGAGTAACTACAATGTTGTGGTAAACAGGATGCATTTAGGTTAGTATTGTGGAGTAACTACAATGTTGTGGTAAACAGGATGCATTTAGGTTAGTATTGTGGAGTAACTACAATGTTGTGGTAAACAGGATGCATTTAGGTTAGTATTGTGGAGTAACTACAATGTTGTGGTAAACAGGATGCATTTAGGTTAGTATTGTGGAGTAACTACAATGTTGTTGTAAACAGGATGCATTTAGGTTAGTATTGTGGAGTAACTACAATGTTGTTGTAAACAGGATGCATTTAGGTTAGTATTGTGGAGTAACTACAATGTTGTTGTAAACAGGATGCATTTAGGTTAGTATTGTGGAGTAACTACAATGTTGTTGTAAACAGGATGCATTTAGGTTAGTATTGTGGAGTAACTACAATGTTGTTGTAAACAGGATGCATTTAGGTTAGTATTGTGGAGTAACTACAATGTTGTGGTAAACAGGATGCATTTAGGTTAGTATTGTGGAGTAACTACAATGTTGTTGTAAACAGGATGCATTTAGGTTAGTATTGTGGAGTAACTACAATGTTGTTGTAAACAGGATGCATTTAGGTTAGTATTGTGGAGTAACTACAATGTTGTTGTAAACAGGATGCATTTAGGTTAGTATTGTGGAGTAACTACAATGTTGTTGTAAACAGGATGCATTTAGGTTAGTATTGTGGAGTAACTACAATGTTGTTGTAAACAGGATGCATTTAGGTTAGTATTGTGGAGTAACTACAATGTTGTTGTAAACAGGATGCATTTAGGTTAGTATTGTGGAGTAACTACAATGTTGTTGTAAACAGGATGCATTTAGGTTAGTATTGTGGAGTAACTACAATGTTGTTGTAAACAGGATGCATTTAGGTTAGTATTGTGGAGTAACTACAATGTTGTTGTAAACAGGATGCATTTAGGTTAGTATTGTGGAGTAACTACAATGTTGTGGTAAACAGGATGCATTTAGGTTAGTATTGTGGAGTAACTACAATGTTGTTGTAAACAGGATGCATTTAGGTTAGTATTGTGGAGTAACTACAATGTTGTTGTAAACAGGATGCATTGAGGTTAGTATTGTGGAGTAACTACAATGTTGTTGATCCATCCTCAGTTTTCTCCTATCACAGCCATTCAACAAACAGGATGCATTTAGGTTAGTATTGTGGAGTAACTACAATGTTGTTGTAAACAGGATGCATTGAGGTTAGTATTGTGGAGTAACTACAATGTTGTTGTTCCATCCTCAGTTTTCTCCTATCACAACCATTTAACTTTGTAACTTTTAAGCCTCATGGTGAAATCCCTGAGCAGTTTCCTTCCTCTCCGGCAACTGAGTTAGGAGGGATGCCTGTATCTTTGTAGCGACTGGGTGTATTGATACACCATTCAAAGTGTAATCAGTAACTTCACAAAGGGATAATCAATGTCTGCTTTTAGATTTTTACCCATCTACCAATAGGTGCCCTTCTTCACAAGGCAGTGGAACACCTCCTTGGTCTTTGTGGTTGAATCTATGTTTAAAATTCACTTCTCGACTGAGGGACCATATAGATAATTTAATGTGCAGGGTACAGAGATGATGTAGTCAAAATCATGATAAACACTGTTATAGCACACAGAGTGAGTCCATGACCCTTATTATGTGACTTGATAATACATTTCTTACCACTACAAAGAGGTTGAATACTTATTGACTTCATTCTTTTCAGCTTTTCATGTTTAATTCATTTCTAAAAAACATTATTTGAATTTGACATTATGGGGTATTGTGTGTAGGCCAGTGACAAAAAATATCGAAATTAATTATTTTTTAATTCAAGATGTAATACAATAAAATGTGGAATAAGGCAAGGGGTGTGAATACCTGGCCCTGGTGAAATGTAGGTCACTATATATTTGGAATAGGGTGCTATTTGGGACTCAGTCCTTCTTAGCGGTGCTTTTAGAGGAGTTCTCCTGCCAGTTTGAATGAAGAGAGGAGGAGGAGGAGGAGACTGTCTGTTATACTGACCATATGGTGGAGCTTCATCTAGAATGAAGAGAGGAGGAGGAGGAGACTGTCTGTTATACTGACCACATAGTGGAGCTTCATCTAGAATGAAGAGGAGGATGAGACTGTCTGTTATTCTGACCATATGGTGGAGCTTCATCTAGAATGAAGAGAGGAGGAGGAGGAGGACGAGGAGGAGAGACTGTCTGTTATACTGACCATATGGTGGAGCTTCATCTAGAATGAAGAGAGGAGGAGGAGGAGGAGGAGGAGGAGACTGTCTGTTATACTGACCATATGGTGGAGCTTCATCTAGAATGAAGAGAGGAGGAGGAGGAGGAGGAGGAGGAGGAGACTGTCTGTTATACTGACCACATGGTGGAGCTTCATCTAGAATGAAGAGAGGAGGAGGAGGAGGAGACTGTCTGTTATTCTGACCATATGGTGGAGCTTCATCTAGAATGAAGGGAGGAGGAGGAGGTCGAGGAGACTGTCTGTTATACTGACCACATGGTGGAGCTTCATCTAGAATGAAGAGAGGAGGAGGAGGAGGACGAGGAGGATGAAGAGACTGTCTGTTATACTGACCATATGGTGGAGCTTCATCTAGAATGAAGAGAGGAGGAGGACGAGGAGGATGAAGAGACTGTCTGTTATACTGACCACATGGTGGAGCTTCATCTAGAATGACACTAACCTTGTTTGTCTCTTTCTTTCATTCGTGTGTGTGTGTGTGTGTATGTGTGTGTTTATGTGTGTGTACTTTGACCACCCCCCACAGAGAATGAGGAAGACCATGAGGACCTGAGTGATGCTCTATACCAGGTCAAGGAGGTCATCACTGCAGTGGACAGCAAGGTAATATAATTATAATATATTCATATTAGGTCAACTGAAATGTGTTAATAATGTATTAATAATAGGTGAACTGACCTATGGTAATAATTGTCATGTTGCTAGGTGAACTGACCTATGGTAATAATTGTCATGTTGCTAGGTGAACTGACCTATGGTAATAATTGTCATGTTGCTAGGTGAACTGACCTATGGTAATAATTGTCATGTTGCTAGGTGAACGAGCATGAGAAGAAGAGGAGGCTGAAGGACATCTACAGCCGGACAGACAGCAAGTCCATTATGAGGATGAAGAGCGGTCAGATGTTTGCTAGAGAGGACCTGCTCAGAGGGAGAAGATTGCTGTATGATGGACCTCTGCAGCTGAAGAACTCACAGGGGAAACTCAAGGGTGAGGACACCAAGCGTTCTGTTTCTGTCCCTGCATTTAAATGTTGTTCTCTGGTGTGAGGAACACAAGCAAAAACACCAATCTCTTTTCTCAATTTCTGACTCTCGCAATCGAGTATCGATTTCTTTAAATGGTATCTCAAGCTCTCTTTCTGTGTGATAGACACACTGCAATAAGGAATTTGCTTGGAACTTTTTTAACTTTATATTCCTTTGAATGGTTTTAATTTGTAACTTTTGAAAATGTATTTCCCTGACCTCTGACCTCTGGACTCCTCTATCTAGATGTAACAGCCATGCTTCTCTCTGATATCTAATCCTGACCTCTGACCTCTAACCTCTAGTCTCCTCTATCTAGATGTAACGGCCATGCTTCTCTCTGATATCTAACCCTGACCTCTGACCTCTATCTAGATGTAACGGCCATGCCTTCTCTCTGATATCTAACCCTGACCTCTGACCTCTGGTCTCCTCTCTCTAGATGTAACAGCCATGCTTCTCTCTGATATCTAACCCTGACCTCTGACCTCTAACCTCTAACCTCTGGTCTCCTCTCTCTAGATGGAATGGCCATGCTTCTCTCTGATATCTAACCCTGACCTCTGACCTCTGGACTCCTCTATCTAGATGTAACAGCCATGCTTCTCTCTGATATCTAACCCTGACCTCTGACCTCTGGTCTCCTCTCTCTAGATGTAACAGCCATGCTTCTCTCTGATATCTAACCCTGACCTCTAACCTCTGAGATGTAACCCATGCTTCTCTCTGATATCTAACCCTGACCTCTAACCTCTGGTCTCCTCTCTCTAGATGTAACGATGCTTCTCTCTGATATCTAACCCTGACCTCTGACCTCTATCTAGATGCGGCCATGCCTTCTCTCTGATATCTAACCCTGACCTCTGACCTCTGGTCTCCTCTCTCTAGATGTAACAGCCATGCTTCTCTCTGATATCTAACCCTGACCTCTGACCTCTAACCTCTAACCTCTGGTCTCCTCTCTCTAGATGGAATGGCCATGCTTCTCTCTGATATCTAACCCTGACCTCTGACCTCTGGACTCCTCTCTCTAGATGTAACAGCCATGCTTCTCTCTGATATCTAACCCTGATCTCTGACCTCTGGTCTCCTCTCTCTAGATGTAACAGTCATGCTTCTCTCTGATATCTAACCCTGACCTCTAACCTCTGGTGTCCTCTCTCTAGATGTAACGGCCATGCTTCTCTCTGATATCTAACCCTGACCTCTAACCTCTGGTCTCCTCTCTCTAGATGTAACAGCCATGCTTCTCTCTGATATCTAACCCTGACCTCTAACCTCTGGTCTCCTCTCTCTAGATGTAACGGCCATGCTTCTCTCTGATATCGTCGTCTTCCTACAGGAGAAAGACCAAAAATTTGTCTTTGCCTCTCTGGTAGGTGATTGGTTAAGACCAGAAATATGTAAATATCTCTTTTGCTCTTTGGTATCTTATTAGTTTAGTCAATTTATCCATTACAATCAAGTCATTTAGCAGACGCTCTTATCCAGAGTACCTTACAATTATCAGAATTACATAATTACATCTCTGGAATGTGATTGGTTGATCCTCCCACTCAGTATTAATAATGGGTCTATTCAGTAAACATGATGGGTCTAATGTCGTGGAAATATCCTCTATTTACCAAATCATGGGAGCAAACCACAACACAAGTCAGAGTTAGTTATCAAAGTCCATCTTTAATTATATGAGCTCTATCACAATCCTGTGACTCTCAGATCAATTCAGTGTCTATCAATGAATTCTCTGAGAGCCCCTTCTACATTGCAACTGCGATCCTTTAATAGCAAAGATCACACATAGTCAGACAGCATAGACATAATAAATCGTTCAGCTTTGTCTCCTTACTCAAACCCAGAACCATAAACCAATCCTCCATATCAACAGGCATATATCAAATTGTCATTTAGATACAACCAATTCTAAATACAACCAATCCTGGACAAGCTCACGGGGAGCATAGAATGATTCCAGACACTCCCATCCTCCTCTCCCCGATGGGAAAAGTAGGGAGTGACTGGCACACAGACATTGTGGAGTCAAAAGATATGTTTACACATGATGACACCTTGACCTCTCCCCTCTCTGCGGCCCATGCAACTTAGTCTTGACATAGAACAGATAACTGCCAATGGCCACCACTATAGTACAACAAAATACATTCTGATGAGAAATAACTCATAAGCATATGGTGAAAATAATACATCTTATCTATGTTACCCACCAATTCTGATTATTCCCCAACATTATTCAGTAATAATAATGGGTCTATTCAGTAATAATGATGGGTCTATTCAGTAAACATGATGGGTCTATTCAATAATAATAATGGGACTATTCAGTAAACATGATGGGTCTATTCAGTAAACATGATGGGTCTATTCAATAATAATAATGGGACTATTCAGTAAACATGATGGGTCTATTCAGTAATAATGATGATTCAGTAATAATGATGGGTCTATTCAGTAATAATGATGGGTCTATTCAGTAATAATGATGGGTCTATTCAGTAATAATAATGGGTCTATTCAGTAATAATAATGGGTCTATTCAATAATAATAATGGGTCTATTCAGTATTACTAATGGGTCTTTTCAGTAAACATAATGGGTCTATTCAGTAAACATATGGGTCTATTCAGTAAACATGATGGGTCTATTCAGTAATAATAATGGTCTATTCAGTAAATAATGGGTCTATAATAATAATGATGGGTCTATTCAGTAAACATGATGGGTCTATTCAATAATAATAATGGGACTATTCAGTAAACATGATGGGTCTATTCAGTAAACATGATGGGTCTATTCAATAATAATAATGGGACTATTCAGTAAACATGATGGGTCTATTCAGTAATAATGATGGGTCTATTCAGTAAACATAATGGGTCTATTCAGTAAACATAATGGGTCTATTCAGTAAACATAATGGTCTATTCAGTAATAATAATGGGTCTATTCAGTAATAATAATGGGTCTATTCAGTAATAATAATGGGTCTATTCAGTAATAATAATGGGTCTATTCAGTATTAATAATGGGTCTATTCAGTATTAATAATGGGTCTATTCAGTATTACTAATGGGTCTATTCAGTAAACATGATGGGTCTATTCAGTATTAATAATGGGTCTATTCAGTAATAATAATGGGTCTATTCAGTAATAATAATGGGTCTATTCAGTAATAATAATGGGTCTATTCAGTAATAATAATGCGTCTATTCAGTAATAATAATGGGTCTATTCAATATTAATAATGGGTCTATTCAGTAAATAATAATAATAATAATGGGTCTATTCAGTAATAATAATGGGTCTATTCAGTATTAATAATGGGTCTATTCAGTATTAATAATGGGTCTATTCAGTATTAATAATGGGTCTATTCAGTAATAATAATGGGTCTATTCAGTATTAACAATGGGTCTATTCAGTAATAATAATGGGTCTATTCAGTATTAATAATGGGTCTATTCAGTAATGGGTAATAAATAATGGGTCTATTCAGTAATAATAATGGTCTATTCAGTAATAATAATGGGTCTATTCAGTAATAATAATGGGTCTATTCAGTAATAATAATGGGTCTATTCAGTAATAATAATGGGTCTATTCAGTAATAATAATGGGTCTATTCAGTATTAATAATGGGTCTATTCAGTAATAATAATGGGTCTATTCAGTATTAATAATGGGTCTATTCAGTATTAATAATGGGTCTATTCAGTAATAATAATGGGTCTATTCAGTATTAACAATGGGTCTATTCAGTAATAATGGGTCTATTCAGTAATAATAATGGGTCTATTCAGTAATAATAATGGGTCTATTCAGTAATAATAATGGGTCTATTCAGTAATAATAATGGGTCTATTCAGTATTAATTCAGTAATAATAATGGGTCTATTCAGTAATAATAATGGGTCTATTCAGTATTTAATGGGTCTATTCAGTAATAATAATGGGTAATAATAATGGGTCTATTCAGTATTAATAATGGGTCTATTCAGTAATAATAATGGGTCTATTCAGTATTAATAATGGGTCTATTCAGTATTAATAATGGGTCTATTCAGTATTAATAATGGGTCTATTCAGTATTAATAATGGGTCTATTCAGTATTAATAATGGGTCTATTCAGTAATAATAATGGGTCTATTCAGTATTAATAATGGGTCTATTCAGTATTAATAATGGGTCTATTCAGTATTAATAATGGGTCTATTCAGTAATAATAATGGGTCTATTCAGTATTAATAATGGGTCTATTCAGTAATAATAATGGGTCTATTCAGTATTAACAATGGGTCTATTCAGTATTAATAATGGGTCTATTCAGTAATAATAATGGGTCTATTCAGTAATAATAATGGGTCTATTCAGTAATAATAATGGGTCTATTCAGTATTAACAATGCGTCTAAGCCTCCTGACTTCTGATCTGGCAGTTATGCCGTTTTTCCATGCTTGCAGAAATTACAGCTCTATGGGTTGTGTTTGGTTATGGGTAGGTTGTATTGGGCCCAACAGCCAGTAATTTAGGGAAGTCCTTGGCTGGGTTATGGGTAGGTTGTATTGGGCCCAACAGCCAGTAATTTAGGGAAGTCATTGGCTGGGTTATGGGTAGGTTGTATTGGGCCCAACAGCCAGTAATTTAGGGAAGTCATTGGCTGGGTTATGGGTTTGTATTGGGCCCAACAGCCAGTAATTTAGGGAAGTCATTGGCTGGGTTATGGGTAGGTTGTATTGGGCCCAACAGCCAGTAATTTAGGGAAGTCATTGGCTGGGTTATGGGTAGGTTGTATTGGGCCCAACAGCCAGTAATTTAGGGAAGTCTTTTGCTGGGTTATGGGTAGGTTGTATTGGGCCCAACAGCCAGTAATTTAGGGAAGTCCTTGGCTGGGTTATGGGTAGGTTTGATTGGCCCCAATAGCCAGTAATTTAGGGAAGTCCTTGGCTGGGTTATGGGTAGGTTGTATTGGGCCCAACAGCCAGTAATTTAGGGAAGTCTTTGGCTGGGTTATGGGTAGGTTGTATTGGGCCCAACAGCCAGTAATTTAGGGAAGTCCTTGGCTGGGTTATGGGTAGGTTGTATTGGGCCCAACAGCCAGTAATTTAGGGAAGTCATTGGCTGGGTTATGGGTAGGTTGTATTGGGCCCAACAGCCAGTAATTTAGGAAGTCATTGGCTGGGTTATGGGTAGGTTTGATTGGCCCCAATAGCCAGTAATTTAGGGAAGTCATTGGCTGGGTTATGGGTAGGTTGTATTGGCCCCAACAGCCAGTAATTTAGGGAAGTCCTTGGCTGGGTTATGGGTAGGTTGTATTGGGCCCAACAACCAGTAATTTAGGGAAGTACTTGGCTGGGGGAAAAAGCATGTTCACCATGGAAATACATTGTAACCTGTTGGTAGATGGACAGCAGGATAGTTTAAATACATTGATCTGTACATCAATTGGATGTTTTTGGACAAACAAAATTGTTAATCGTCGTTGCAATCTCCAGTATTATTTTAATTCATCAATCAATGAAATATATTTACGAAGCCCTTTTTAACATCAGCAGATATCTGAACATGAACAGAAACCCAGCTTAAAACCCAGCAAACAATGCAGATGTAGAAGCACGGTGGCTAGGAATAACTCCCTAGAAAGCCAGAAGCCTAGGAAGAAACCCAGAGAGGAACCAGCCTCCGAGGGGTGGTCAGTCCTCTTCTGGCTGTACCGGGTGGAGGTTTACAGTATAAATGACATGGCCATAAAGGCCAGATTGTTATAAAAGATGTTCAGACGTTCATAGATGACCAGCAGAGTTAAATAATAATAATCACAGTGGTTGTAGAGGGAGAAACAGGTCAGTATCTCAGGAGTAAATGTCAGTTGGCTTTTCATAGCCGAGCAATCAGAGGTCGAGACAGCAGGTGCGTTAGAGAGAGAGAGTCAAAAATAGCTGACTATACTGACTGTGCTAGTGGCAGACTCCACTATGCTAGCAGGCTGGCTAACAGCCTGTTGTTTGGCTAACAGCCTGCTGCCTGGCCTGCACCCTATTTCATTGCGGCGCTAGAGGAGTTAGAGCCCGTCTATGCTGACAGATAAGATGAGAGCACCCTTCCAGGTAGGATGGAGTCCGTCACTTCTCAGCAGGCCAGGCTCGGTCCTGGTGTGGGTGAGTCCCAAAAAGAGGGCCAATTATCTACAAAGTCTATCTTTTGGGAGGGACAGAAAACAGTTCTCAACCAGCAATGAGTTGTGAGACTCTGCTGTAGAGCTCATCACTCCCCCTAACTGAGAGGGGGCCAGAGCTAATTACTCGATTCCGACACATCTTTCTAGCTGATTTACACTGTTGGATTCAATATTCTGAACATTGAGATATTAAAGACATGATAGATCAGACGCATAGTATATTAAGGAGTGAGATCTGTAGAAAGACAGAGTGGCTGTGGAATGTACTGGGTGGACGGGAGGAGATCAAAGGATTGATATAGGGGAGGCAGATGGACATCTGTGGACGAGGTGAAGGAGGGGTTGAGGTGAGGAGGTGAGGTCAGATCCACTGAAGGGTGTAATAAAGGTTTACTACTTCCGGTGGAACCATAAGATGTAAGGATTGGAGAGAAGGAGAGGTGTCTTAAGGGGAATATATATACCTGTGATGGGAGAAATTTTGGGTTGTCTGAATTACTGTACAGATCCTTTGGGAAGAATTAACCCTGGTTCAATCTTCTCTAGTGTCCGTCAGTTACTTACTCTGAAATACAAGAACCTAACAACACGCTGAAACTATGTTGCGCTTGGTGACCTCCTAGCATAGTTGGTGCCGACGTGGATAACAATATCCCTACACTTAGACAATGACTTATCAATGACCCGAGCCCAGCTCATTGAATCCCTACCATTGTGACGCTGAGTTGTCAAAATGCTTCAGCAAATGTACATGATCCCAGGGGCGTTGGAAGACACAATGTAAATAACCTAATTTATGTCCGTCTAACTGCCCTGAATGTCTCTGCTGATCCTACTGCTATTGTAGGCAGTAATCATATGCCTATGAACCAGAGTTATACTGTTAGCACTGAGGCGGTGTGCCCTAGCAGGAAGTCTACTGTGTGCATCTCACCCTGCACTAATAAAAATAACCTGAGCATGTCTACCTCTGCGAAGCTTCCCAGTAAAGCAAGAAAAACAATCAAGCATCCCAGAAAAGTGTTAAAAATAGCCCACGTTAACATATGTAGCTTAAGTAAACAAGGTTCATGAAATCAATAATTTGTGAGTAACAAATGACATTCATATACTAACAATCTCTGAAACTCACTTAGATAATACATATAGGTATATATCATATACCTTTGATGATACAGTGGTAGCAATAAAGCAAAAACAGAAATGCCAAAGGTGGAGGTGTGGCTGTTTATATTCAGAACCGCAACAGCCTTCAGGGTACATTCCTGTAAAACTTAGTGAGGATCTCGTGTTAAATACTGTTGAAGTAATATGGCTACATCTGCCTCATCTAAAGCCCATTCTGGTGGGAAGCTGCTATAGACCACCAAGTGTTAACAGTCAGTATCTGGATAACATTTGTGAAATACTTGTATGTGATATCAATATAGTTATATTTTCTGGGTGATTTAAATATTGACCTGCTTTCATCAGGTTGCCCACTCAACAGAATGTTACTACTTATCTTCGGGCTGGTGGAGGTCCTGGACAACCACATCCAGATAAAGCATTGTGTTAATGTTACTACTTCTCTTCGGTTGGAGGAGGTCCTGGAGAACCACGTCTAGATAAAGCATTGTGTTAATGTTACTACTGGTTGGCTGGTGGAGGTCCTGTAGAACCACGTCCAGATAAAGCATCATGTTAATGTTACTACTGGTTGGCTGGTGGAGGTCCTGACGAACCACGTCCAGATAAAGCATCATGTTAATGTTACTACTGGTTGCCTGGTGGAGGTCCTGACGAACCACGTCCAGATAAAGCACCATGTTAATGTTACTACTTATCTTCGGCTGGTGGAGGTCCTGTAGAACCACGTCCAGATAAAGCATTGTGTTAATGTTACTACTGGTTGCCTGGTGGAGGTCCTGTAGGACCATGTCCAGATAAAGCATCATGTTAATGTTACTACTGGAGGTCCTGGTGAACCACGTCCAGATAAAGCACCATGTTAATGTTACTACTGGTTGCTGGTGGAGGTCCTGGTGAACCACGTCCAGATAAAGCATCATGTTAATGTTACTATTGGTTGCCTGGTGGAGGTCCTGTAGGACCATGTCCAGATAAAGTGTCCGGGGTGAAAAAGTTCAATGAAAAAGGTCTAGCGAGGAAAAAACTGAGACGTTGGTAAATGTGTTTAATGCAGATTTTGATGAAATGGTAATTAAAAGTCCAAGCGAAAGGTTTGGCTGATAGCCAAGTAGCAACACACAGCACACCCGCACGAAGTCCAGATGGTGTGACTTTGAGGCTGTGGTAAATAACATTTGTTGCTTAACTCAAGTGAACGTACATTGGATTCTACATTGTTGAGGAAGAGTTTGCAATTAAACCTTTCATTGTGCTGTTTACACCAGCTGTATTCTGTAAACGTGACAAATACACTTTGATTTGCATATAACTCTTTTAATAGCTCAATGACTAAGCAATATTGATGCCCAGAGAATAACCAGAGAGGTGATTCAGACATGGACACTGAGCTGCATGTCAAGGTGGATGATATTATTCAGACTTTCATATAAGGCTTAATCTCTCTCTCTCGCTCCCTTTCCATCTCCCTCTCTCATTCTACCTCTTTCTGTCCCACCCCTTTCCCTCCCTTCATCTTTCTTGTATATTCTCTCTCTCTCTGTCTTCTTCTCTCTCTCTCCCCTCTATCCCTCTCTCTCTTATTCTCTCTCTCCCATCTATCACTCTCTCTCTCCTCTCTACCCCCCACCCTCTCTCTCCATGTCACCTCTCTCCCCTCTCTCTCTCTCTTTCTCCCTTCTCTCTCCCTCTCCTCTTCTCTCTCTCCCCTCTCTTCTTCTCTCTCTGCCTCCCTCTTCCTGCCTTTAATCCATCCTTTAATCATCCCTCCCTCTCTTCCATCGCCCCGTAGGACCAGCGCTCCACGGTCCTCTCCCTCCAGAAGCTGATCGTTAGAGAGGTGGCTAACGAGGAGAAGGGTCTCTTCCTGATAACAGCAGGGATGGAGAAACCAGAGATGGTGGAGGTACACACTGCAACCAAGGAGGAACGCAACACCTGGATGCAAATCATACAGGAGGCCATGCAGTCCATGTAAGTCTGAACTCCGAACCATGGAGAGAGAGAGAGAATGTGCTACCATCCTGTACCTAGGGATGGAGGGATGTACAATATGTTGTAATACTCTATTGGAGTATTGACTGTTCTGTCTGGCTTCATCACCTCATGGGCAGGCTGCCACTGTAGGCTACTCTACCCTAGGCTTTCTCGGCAGTAGAGAGAAGACTAGTGCTGTCAACAGGCTTCTATAGGATGCTAAGAGGACATGTGAATGGCTGGAAATGGGAGTGGTTTGTACTAATGATGTTGCATTACAGAGAGAAATATGAGGATGAGGAGAACCCCAGTGAAACAGAGGAGGACAAGAGACTGCTGGAGACCAAAGCTAAGGAGATGAGAGGTGAGGAGACTCCCTTGACCATAGACCCCCAGCCACTCAGCCACTCTCAGCCCATCCCACCTATCACCATAGACCCCCTCAGCCCATCCCACCTATAACCATAGACCCCCCCTCAGCCACTCTCAGCCCATCCCACCTATCACCATAGACCCCCTCAGCCCATCCCACCTATAACCATAGACCCCCTCAGCCCATCCCAACTATCACCATAGACCCACTCAGCAACTCTCAGCCCATCCCACCTATCACCATAGACCTCCTCAGCAATTATCCGCCCATCCCACCCATCACCATAGACCACCCTTGTTTGGTTTCAATGTGCCATATATTTTTCAATTGTTTTGCATACATTTTTTAACCCTTTCTAATTGCATATTATCCACAGAGCTGAAGATTACAACCTTACTATGATATTGATTGATTGTGTATGGCTTTCCAAACACTGTTATTTGTAAGATTCGTTTTATTAAGTGAATATTGTTATTTAAAAAAAAATCATTACTGAACCTGTGACCAGAAACAAGCTACCATAATAAATTATCTAGTGTTTCTGTCTCTTCGCAACAAAATCTACAAAGCTAAGATTGTTGTATGACCCTTATATATCAAGGCACAAGGTGAGACTCAGATGCAGACACAGGAGACAGATGGTTGGAGTCTTACAATGTTGATTAATCCAAAGGGAAGGCAAGAGAATGGTCGGGGACAGGCAAAAAGGTCAAAACCAGATCAGAGTCCAGGAGGTACAGAGTGGCAGACAGGCTCGTTGTCAAGGCAGGCAGAATGGTCAGGCAGGCGGGTACAGAGTGCAGAAACAGGCAAGAGTCAAAACCGGGAGGACTAGAAACAGGAGAACGCAAAAAGCAGGAGAACGGGAAAAACGCTGGTTGACTTGGAAAAACATACAAGACGAACTGGCACAGAGAGACAGGAAATACAGGGATAAATACACTGGGGAAAATAAGCGACACCTGAAAGGGGTGGAGACAATCACAAGGACAGGTGAAACAGATCAGGGCGTGACATTATATGTAGCATTCTGTTGGTGGCAAAAATGTTGTATCATAATTTGAAAAATGTAAAAACTCTAAGTGTTGTTTTTTGTCAGTTCGTACACCAGGTGTCATGGAATCGGTACATCGGGAAATCTCTTCCCATTTATTTTGCAACCTGTATGGCACAGCTGTCCAAATGTACAGGATAACGTTACATTTGGGGTTTAACTATAACTTGTACAGAGCATTCGGACCCCTTCATTTTCTCCTAATTTTGTTACTTATTCTAAAATTGATGAATGTTTTTTCCCCTGATCAATCTACACACAATACCCTGTAATGACAAAGCAAAAACAGGTTTTTATAAATGTTTGCAAATGTATAAAAAAAAACAGATACCTTATTTGCGTAAGTATTCGGTCCCTTTGCTATGAGACTTGAAATTGAGCTCAGGTGCATTCTGTTTCCATTGATCATCCTTCAGATGTTTCTACAGCTTGATTGGAGTCCACCTGTGGTAAATTTAATTGACTGAACATGATTTGGAAAGGCACACACCTGTCTATATAAAGTCCCACAGTTAACAGTGCATGTCAGAGCAAAAACCAAGCCATGAGGTCGAAGGAATTGTCTGTAGAGCACCGAGACAGGATTGTGTCAAGGCACAGATCTGCGGAAGGGTACCAGAAAATGTCTGCAACATTGAAGGTCCCTAAGAACACGTGCCTCCATTCTTAAATGGAAGAAGTTTGGAACCACCAAGACTCTTCCTAGACTCTTCCTTTGCCTGGCCAAACTGAGCATTCGGGGAGAAGTACCTTGGTCGGGGAGGTGACCAAGAACCCAATGGTCACTCTGACAGAGTTTTTAATCCCCTGGATTTCTAACTCCTTGATGTTCTTGTTGGGTCTAATTTTAATAGCCAGCATTTCAATGGCCATAATAAATAGATATGGAGACATTGGACAGCCCTGTTGTAAAAAAAATAACTTATTTACTATTTTACACGTGTGGTTGCTATACATAACTTTGACCGAATGTGTAAGAGATTCACCGAAATTAAAGTAATCCAGGGATTTGTATATACATTCTAGTCGTACTTTATCAAACACCTTTTCAAAATCTGCTATGAAGACCAGTCCGGTTATCTTTGATGTTTCAAGTAATTATATTATCAACAATGTATCGTCCATGTAAAAAACCTGTCTGATCAGGATGAACAATAATATCTGGTAAAACATTTTTTTTTCTATGTGCTATTTATTTCTCCAGGATTTTATCATCACAACATTGAAGGGTCTGGTAGGCTTGCGTCACTGGGCAGCTCACGTCTGGGTTTCCCTTTGTAATCCGTGACAGTTTGATAGCCCTGCCACACCTAGTAGGATTTGTATTGACATTTTGACTGTCAGAGGTTGTAGCTGGATTTCTTATAAGCATTCGGATTGGTGTCCCTCCCCTTGAAATCGGCAGCTCAAGCCTTTAACTCAGTGCGGATGTTGCCTGTAATCCATGGCTTCTGGTTGGGATACGCACGGTCACTGTGGGGACGACGTCGTCGATGCACTTATTAATAAAGTCAGTAACTGATGTAGTAAAACTCCTCAATGTTATTGGATGAATCCCAGGGACATATTCCAGTCTGTGCTAGCGAAACAACAGTCGGGTAGCTTCAGACCACTTCTGTATTGAGCTTGTCACTGGTACTTCCTGTTTGTGTTCTTGCTTGTAAGCAGGAAGCAGGAGGATAGAGTTATGGTCAGATGGAGAGTGAGGAAGAGCTTTGTATGCGTCTGTGTGTGGAGTAAAGGCGATCTAGAGTTTTTTTCTCCCTCTAGTTGCACAGGACATGCTGGTAGAAATGCCAAAAAGGGCATTTATTTATTATTTATATATTTGTTCATTTAAGTTCTGTTCAAATACCTAACTTCAGTATATATCAATGTTAGCTACAATCATAGCCACAGCAGTTCTATTGCCATCGGATGAGATGGAGACTATGTGTTAGAGATGACGTATACTCTATAAGACATGGATGATTCTGTGTAGGGTACACTCATCAACACTGACAATACCTCATCTCCCTTCCAGAGATGATTCTGTGTAGGGTACACTCATCAACACTAACAATACCTCATATCACCTGCAGAGATGCTGAGGAAGAAGGATGAGCAGATCATGTGTATGCTGGAGGAGAAGATGGCCGTGTTTAGGGAGATGTGTGAGGTCCGGAGCCCTGGAACCCCCCCAGGAACAGGCCCAGGAGAGGACCAGGGCCCCAGCCAGGTCACCAGGGCCAAGGGGCTGTTCAGGACTGGGAGCGGAGCGGGCTCTGAGGACGTACCTAAAGGAGAACCCATCATAAAGGGAGCACTACAGGAAGGTTAGTAGACAGACTAGTCTCTCACCATGAATGTAACAATAGTCAATCTAATGGGAACCAGGGGTGGAGGCCAGACTGTAGACATGGTGCATTAGACCTAACAGTGGCTTCCAATGTCGCATTATCTTTCACTGTCTTCCTGATCTATCAGATGTTCTCCTCTGATGTGAGAACGTACTGGGAAGGTTGATTGCAAAGAATGTTTGATTTAGATTAGAAGATATTGATGCAAAGATTAGAAACACTGTTAATATCTACGGTACAGTACGGTCAGTAACATAGTTATTATCATTTGGTTAGTGAAATCCTTTCTCTCTCTCTCTGCTCTTCTGTACTTTCTCTTTTCCCCTCATCTCTTAATCTCTCTTTCTCTCTCTCTCTCTTTCTCGCTCTCTTTCTCTCTCTTTCTGTCTCTCTCTGTGACAGTGGAGACGTTGCAGGCGCTGGTGAACGGTACTCTGGGAGGAGCGATGGGGGGGCAGCAGGTGGTGTGGGTCCCAGAGACAGAAGGAGGAGGAGGAGTGGTGGGCCCGGGCCCTGTATGTCTCCTTCGCAGGGCCGAGACCTTCGGAGGCTTTGACTCTCAGCAGATACACATCTCTAAGAGTAAGACACATCCCTGTCAGTAATACTTATTCTTTATCAAGGGTTGAGAAGCCTTGAGAGCCTCAGATGGGCCTCTGTTTTCCTTGTTTATCATGTCAATAATGGAGTTATAAGATCAAAGATGGATCCCTTTAACTTAGAGCTTCCATCTGATCAGTTTGACCTCATTCTCAAGCCTTGGTTTGACCTCATTCTCAAGCCTTGGTTTGACCTCATTCTCAAGCCTTGGTGTTTTGTGTGACTTGTGTTAATGCGGGCAACATGTCTTCTACATATCTGATGAGTGTCTTGTGTTGTATAGATGGGGACAAAGAAGAGGGAGAGGACAGAGCAGACCTTCGCAGGACAGAGTCAGACGGTGTACTGAAGAAGGTTACCCAAAATACACCAAGCTATATCTGACAGTATACCAGCTGGTGGTCCTCAATACACCAAGCTATATCTGACAGTATACCAGCTGGTGGTAATACACCAAGCTATATCTGACAGTATACCAGCTGGTGACAGTATATCTGACAGTACCAGCTGGTGGTCACAATACACCAAGTATATACTGACAGTATACCAGCTGGTGGTAATACACCAAGCTATATCTGACAGTATACCAGCTAAATATTTCCAAAAGAGTTCTGACAGTCAGCTGGTGGTCCCCAAAGCATAACCATTTTGGGTTCCAGGTAGAACCCTTTCTGACAGTATACCAGCTGGTGGTAACTCTCTGTATCTGACAGAAAGGGTTATACCGGTAGGGTGTGTGTGTGTGTGTTTTTGTTTGTTTGTTTGTTTTGAGGCTCTGAGGCCATGTGTCTGACCAGGAAGTGGTTGAGTCCTTACAGTTCAGTACATAAAACTCATTACATCATTAAAGTATTGTACATGCACAGAGTCATTAGGATGCATTAATCTGCCTCTGCTATGAATTAGCCGTGGGACTCTTCCTGCCAAGCCCATCTCTAATACAGAACACTTAATAACACAGGACGCTAGTTGTGTAATAATAGACCTAATACAATGACTGCAGTGGTGTCTTCCCAGCACACGGGGATAGCTCCAACACACACACACACACACACACACACACACACTCCTCTCCTGTGTTCAGTAATGCTGGAGTTTTGTGTTGTCAGGGGGAGAATGCGACCATGATGCTGTTACTGAAGAGGAACACTGAGGTAAGAAAGATATCTGACCAGACTACCACATAAACATACACCCCAGACCCAGAATATAAATATCCACCCCAGACCCAGAACATAAATATACACCCTAGACCCCAGAACATAAATATACACCCCAGACCCAGAATATAAATATACACCCCAGACCCAGAATATAAATATACACCCCAGACCCAGAACATAAATATACACCCCTAGACCCAGAATATAAATATCCACCCCAGACCCAGAATATAAATATACCACCCCAGACCCAGAATATAAATATACACCCCAGACCCAGAATATAAATATACACCCCAGACCCAGAATATAAATATACACCCCAGACCCAGAATATAAATATACACCCCAGACCCAGAATATAAATATACACCCAGACCCAGAATATAAATATACCAGCCCAGACCCAGAATATAAATATACACCCCAGACCCAGAATATAAATATACACCCCAGACCCAGAATATAAATATACACCCCAGACCCAGAATATAAATATACACCCCCAGACCCAGAATATAAATATACACCCCAGACCCAGAATATAAATATACACCCCAGACCCAGAATATAAATATACACCCCAGAACACTTAGACCCAGAATATAAATATACACCCCAGACCCAGAATATAAATATACACCCCAGACCCAGAATATAAATATACACCCCAGACCCAGAATATAAATATACACCCCAGACCCAGAATATAAATATACACCCCAGACCCAGAATATAAATATACACCCCAGACCCAGAATATAAATATACACCCCAGACCCAGAATATAAATATACACCCCAGACCCAGAATATAAATATACACCCCAGACCCAGAATATAAATATACACCCCAGACCCAGAATATAAATATACACCCTAGACCCAGAATATAAATATACACCCCAGACCCAGAATATAAATATACACCCCAGACCCAGAATATAAATATACACCCCAGACCCAGAATATAAATATACACCCCAGACCCAGAATATAAATATACACCCCAGACCCAGAACAAAAGCAGGTCCTCCAACCCTTTATAGTGTGATCCATCTCTGTTATCTTCTAGCAGGTCCTCCACAGTGAGCCACATCCATGACTTGCTCAGCACCCTGCAGGTCAGTGTCCTGTCCTCTCTATGATGACTTGGGACCAGTTATAAATGTCCACGTAACCAGAAGAAGCTGGATGACTCCTCCCTTTATCACTCTGACTGTGTTTTTGTGCAGTGTAAATCACTGTGTCCCCCCAGACAGTGGTATATGTGTCTCTGTGTCCCCACAGACATGGTATATGTGTCTCTGTGTCCCCACAGACAGTGGTATATGTATCTCTGTGTCCCCACAGACAGTGGTATATGTGTCTCTTTGTCCCCAGACAGTGGTATATGGTCCTCCAACCCTTCATAGTGTGATCCATCTATATGTGTCTCTGTGTCCCCAACCCTTTAGTGGTATATCCATCTCTGTGTCCCTCCAACCCTTCATAGTGTGATCCATCTCTGTTGTCTTCTGTGTCCTCCAACCCTTTATAGTGTGATCCATCTCTGTTGTCTTCTAGCAGGTCCTCCAACCCTTTATAGTGTCCATCTCTGTTGTCTTCTGTCCTCCAACCCTTTATAGTGTGATATCTGTTATCTCTGTGGTCCTCCAACCCTTTACAGTGGATCCATCTCTGTTGTCTCTGTGTCCTCCAGACAGTGGTAGTGTGATCCATCTCTGTGTCCCCTAGCAGGTCCTCCAACCCTTTATGTGTCTCTCCTGTTACTTCTAGCAGGACCAGACAGTGGTATATGTGTCTCTGTGTCCTCCAGACAGTGGTATATGTGTCTCTTTATCCCTGCAGGTCAACCCTTATATGTGTCTCTGTGTCCCCACAGACAGTGGTATATGTGTCTCTGTGTCCCCACAGACAGTGGTATATGTGTCTCTGTGTCCCCACAGACCAGTGGTATATGTGTCTCTGTGTCCCCACAGACAGTGGTATATGTGTCTCTTGTCCCCGCAGACAGTGGTATATGTGTCTCTGTGTCCCCACAGACAGTGGTATATGTGTCTGTGTCCCCACAGACAGTGGTATATGTGTCTCTGTGTCCCCACAGACAGTGGTATATGTGTCTCTGTGTCCCCACAGACAGTGGTATATGTGTCTCTTTGTCCCTGCAGGCAGTGGTAGTCCAGCAGGACAGCTTCATTGAGGATCAGCGCCAGGCTCTCACCAACCGCCCTGAACGCCTCACCTCCTTCTTCTCCTCCCGTCCCTCCTCCCGCCACAACTCCCTGATCGAGCAGGAGAAACAGCGCAGCCTGGAGAAACACAGGCAGGAGACGGCCGCGCTGCAGCGCCAGCAGGCCACACACGACCAGGAGAAGAGGAGGAGGGAGAGGGAGTGGGAGGTGCGGGAGCAGCAGCTGACAGACAGGGAGGTGCAGCTCCTGGTACAGGAAGAGGAGACGGGGAGGAGGAGCAGGGAGCTAGTTACGGAGAGGGTGGAGCTACAAAGGAAGAAGAAGGACTATCTGATAGATCTAGAGCGACTGAGAGACGCTCAGGGGAAACTAGATCGAGACAGAGAAAACATACAGCGAGAAATGGAGAGGGTAGAACACATGAGAATGGCTAAGGTAAGATGCTATAATATCTATCATAATTATTCTAAACTATCTATCTATATTAAAATATATATACTATAATATCGTATCATATTCAAAATATTGTATCTAACTATACTATTCATACTATAATATCCATATAATATCTATACTCTAATGTCTGTCATATTTATAATATATTATCTGTACTATACATACTTTTATATCCATCAACTTTATTCTACACTATCTATGCTATAATATCTGTACTATAATATCTATCATATTAATAATATATTATCTATATTAAATCTATATTATCTATACTATTTATATTATAGCATAGATATAATATAAATAGTATAGATAATATAGATTTAATATAGATAATAAATTAATATATATTAATATCTATCATATTAATAATATACTAACTATATTATATCTAAACTATACTATCTGTACTATAATATCTATCATATTTAGAATATATTATCTATATTAAATCTATATTATCTATCCTATAATATCTATCATATTTAGAATATATTATCTGTACTATACTATCTATATGATATCTATACTATAATATCTATATTATAATATCTATCGTTATTATAATATATGTATAATATACTATCCATATTATATCTATACTATAATATCTATCATATTTATAATATATTGTCTATACTATATTATATCTATACTATAACATCTATACTATAATATCTATCGTTATTATAATATATCTATACTATACTATGCATATTATATCTATACTATAATATCTATCATATTTATAATATATTACCTATACTATTTATATTATATCTATACTATAATATCTGTACTATAATATCTATCATACTTATAATAGTATAGATAATATATTATATCTATCAACTTTACTCTACACTATCTACTATAATATCTATCATATTAATAATATATTATCTATACTATACTATCTATATTATATCTATGCTATAATATCTATACTATAATATCTATCATATTAATAATATATTATCTATACTATACTATCTATATTATATCTATGCTATAATATCTATACTATAATATCTATCATATTAATAATATATCATCTATACTATACTATCTATATTATATCTATACTATAATATCTATACTATAATATCTATATTAATAATATATTATCTATACTATACTATCTATATTATATCTATGCTATAATATCTATACTATAATATCTATCATATTAATAATATATTATCTATACTATACTATCTATATTATATCTATGCTATAATATCTATACTATAATATCTATCATATTAATAATATATTATCTATACTATCTATCTATATTATATCTATGCTATAATATCTATCATATTAATAATATATTATCTATACTATCTATATTATATCTATACTATAATATCTATCATATTAATAATATCTTATCTATACTATACTATCTATATTATATCTATGCTATAATATCTATACTATAATATCTATCATATTAATAATATATTATCTATATTATATCTATGCTATAATATCTATACTATAATATCTATCATATTAATAATATATTATCTATACTATACTATCTATATTATATCTATGCTATAATATCTATACTATAATATCTATCATATTAATAATATATTATCTATACTATACTATCTATATTATATCTATGCTATAATATCTATACTATAATATCTATCATATTAATAATATATTATCTATACTATATTATATCTATGCTATAATATCTATACTATAATATCTATCATATTTATAATGTATTATCTATACTATCTATATTATATCTATGCTATAATATCTATACTATACTATCTATATTATATCTATGCTATAATATCTATACTATATCTATCATATTAATAATATATTATCTATACTATCTATATTATATCTATGCTATAATATCTATACTATAATATCTATCATATTAATAATATATTATCTATACTATACTATCTATATTATATCTATGCTATAATATCTATACTATAATATCTATCATATTAATAATATATTATCTATACTATAATATCTATACTATAATATCTATACCTATAATATAATATATAATATCTATCATAGTATAGTACAGATAGTTATAATACATTATCTATATTATATATATTCTATAATATCTACACTACAATATCTATCATATCTACACTATCAATATCTATCATATTTATAATGTATTATCTATACTATATATACTATTGTCAAGACGTATCGGTTAATGTGGCGAATGCTGCTCATCGAATGATGAACGGTTTATAATTGCGTGATTAAATGAATCAGGAAATGATTAACTCATTAACCTGGGGCACCTTGGGAAAATGTTTTTTTTATTGAGTTTCTCTTTACCAAATTAACTCAAAGTATATCAGAATATCGATTTTTACCACAGTCGCTAATTAATCAATTTCCTCTACAGTCTCATTCTGAATGTCGCATAAAAACACATTCGAGGCTGTTGATTAAAACTTAGTACAATGGGCCAACACACTATGACACGTGTCGCCCAAAATGGGTATTTAAAAGAGAGAGAAAAAGTGAAAGTAGACGAGAGAAATATACATTTGGGTGCATTAGTCAGCTATGCTTATTTTAACCCTAACCTTGCCCCGAACTGCCGCTCTTATGGGTCAGAGTATAAATACGTAATTACGTGTTGAAGGTCACCGATGGGAGTCTCCGGTGGGCCGTTTCGGCTTCTCGGATGGCGCTCTTCTCTGCTGCAACTCTCTGGTTGTCCTCACGATGTCAGTGTCCTTTGTAATAGTGGTCTGTTTCCTCGCCCTTGTTCTGAAAGGGGTCTTCCGAGGACAGTCCAGCCATGTAGCTCAGGGCTCACAGCGTAGGAATGAAAGCAGTGTAGATACAGGATTCGATGGAGAGTGGAGGCCGGGTGGTCGGTTCTAAATTCTTAGACGCAGCGACTCCTCCGTAGCATGGATAGAAGAGGGTTCCTTTGTCTTCAACCTCGTGTTGCGTTTTGGGTTCGTTGACTACTCCTCCGTAGCTTGGATAGAAGAGGGTTCCTTTGTCTTCAACCTCGTGTTGCGTTTTGGGTTCGTTGACTACTCATCTGTAGCATGGATAGAAGAGGGTTCCTTTGTCTTCAACCTCGTGTTGCGTTTTGGGTTCGTTGACTACTCATCTGTAGCATGGATAGAAGAGGGTTCCTTTGTCTTCAACCTCGTGTTGCGTTTTGGGTTCGTTGACTACTCCTCCGTAGCTTGGATAGAAGAGGGTTCCTTTGTCTTCAACCTCGTGTTGCGTTTTGGGTTCGTTGACTACTCATCTGTAGCATGGATAGAAGAGGGTTCCTTTGTCTTCAACCTCGTGTTGCGTTTTGGGTTCGTTGACTACTCATCCGTAGCATGGATAGAAGAGGGTTCCTTTGTCTTCAACCTCGTGTTGCGTTTTGGGTTCGTTGACTACTCATCCGTAGCATGGATAGAAGAGGGTTCCTTTGTCTTCAACCTCGTGTTGTTTTGGGTTCGTTGACTACTCATCTGTAGCATGGATAGAAGAGGGTTCCTTTGTCTTCAACCTCGTGTTGCGTTTTGGGTTCGTTGACTACTCATCCGTAGCATGGATAGAAGAGGGTTCCTTTGTCTTCAACCTCGTGTTGCGTTTTGGGTTCGTTGACTACTCATCTGTAGCATGGATAGAAGAGGGTTCCTTTGTCTTCAACCTCGTGTTGCGTTTTGGGTTCGTTGACTACTCAGACATTGGCTGCAGCTCGGGTCACTTAGTCTAACATGTTAATTCTTAACTCACATGTCTTATACCCTCGGGTCAGAAGTGGGCGTAACCGCCTTTTAGGGCAATTCTCTGGGCCAAGATACGAGGCAAGGTCTGGATTTTACTCAGATCCAATTTAGACAATTACACATTCCATCTTTACATAAACATTCTCTTTGATTTGGACATTTTCCACCCAACGTACAATGTATAAACATACAAGAACAACTCTTCAAGTTACACTGTTTTGGTTATAAACTCGTCCTTTATTAACTTTTAACAACAAAACAAAAATGACATATATTTTCAAATTCCAACTTTTGTCATTGCCACCATTGTGGCTGACCAAACCATTTTCACAAAGTCCATTTATTGCATGAAAATGTTCTCGGTAGTGAGAGGACAAAGGAACTGTGTCTGCTGCCTTGGATTTACAATGGGAGTGAGGTGTCATAAACCATCTTCACACCTCTTCTCCTCTGGTGGGGGTGAGGTGTCATAAACCATCTTCACACCTCTTCTCCTCTGGTGGGGGTGAGGTGTCATAAACCATCTTCACACCTCTTCTCCTCTGGTGGGGGTGAGGTGTCATAAACCATCTTCACACCTCTTCTCCTCTGGTGGGGTGAGGTGTCATAAACCATCTTCACACCTCTTCTCCTCTGGTGGGGGTGAGGTGTCATAAACCATCTTCACACCTCTTCTCCTCTGGTGGGGGTGAGGTGTCATAAACCATCTTCACACCTCTTCTCCTCTGGTGGGGGGTGAGGTGTCATAAACCATCTTCACACCTCTTCTCCTCTGGTGGGGGTGAGGTGTCATAAACCATCTTCACACCTCTTCTCCTCTGGTGGGGGTGAGGTGTCATAAACCATCTTCACACCCCTTCTCCTCTGGTGGGGGTGAGGTGTCATAAACCATCTTCACACCCCTTCTCCTCTGGTGGGGGTGAGGTGTCATAAACCATCTTCACACCCCTTCTCCTCTGGTGGGGGTGAGGTGTCATAAACCATCTTCACACCTCTTCTCCTCTGGTGGGGGTGAGGTGTCATAAACCATCTTCACACCCCTTCTCCTCTGGTGGGGTGAGGTGTCATAAACCATCTTCACACCTCTTCTCCTCTGGTGGGGGTGAGGTGTCATAAACCATCTTCACACCTCTTTCCCTCTGGTGGGGGTGAGGTGTCATAAACCATCTTCACACCTCTTCTCCTCTGGTGGGGGTGAGGTGTCATAAACCATCTTCACACTCTTCTCCTCTGGTGGGGGTGAGGTGTCATAAACCATCTTCACACCTCTTCTCCTCTGGTGGGGGTGAGGTGTCATAAACCATCTTCACACCTCTTCTCCTCTGGTGGGGGTGAGGTGTCATAAACCATCTTCACACCTCTTCTCCTCTGGTGGGGGTGAGGTGTCATAAACCATCTTCACACCCCTTCTCCTCTGGTGGGAGTGAGGTGTCATAAACCATCTTCACACCCCTTCTCCTCTGGTGGGGGTGAGGTGTCATAAACCATCTTCACACCCTTTCACCTCTTCTCCTCTGGTGGGGGTGAGGTGTCATAAACCATCTTCACACCTCTTCTCCTCTGGTGGGGGTGAGGTGTCATAAACCATCTTCACACCTCTTCTCCTCTGGTGGGGTGAGGTGTCATAAACCATCTTCACACCTCTTCTCCTCTGGTGGGGGTGAGGTGTCATAAACCATCTTCACACCTCTTCTCCTCTGGTGGGGTGAGGTGTCATAAACCATCTTCACACCTCTTCTCCTCTGGTGGGGGTGAGGTGTCATAAACCATCTTCACACCTCTTCTCCTCTGGTGGGGTGAGGTGTCATAAACCATCTTCACACCTCTTCTCCTCTGGTGGGGGTGAGGTGTCATAAACCATCTTCACACCTCTTCTCCTCTGGTGGGGTGAGGTGTCATAAACCATCTTCACACCTCTTCTCCTCTGGTGGGGGTGAGGTGTCATAAACCATCTTCACACCTCTTCTCCTCTGGTGGGGGTGAGGTGTCATAAACCATCTTCACACCTCTTGATCTCTTCTCCTCTGGTGGGGGTGAGGTGTCATAAACCATCTTCACACCTCTTCTCCTCTGGTGGGGGTGAGGTGTCATAAACCATCTTCACACCTCTTCTCCTCTGGTGGGGGTGAGGTGTCATAAACCATCTTCACACCTCTTCTCCTCTGGTGGGGGTGAGGTGTCATAAACCATCTTCACACCTCTTCTCCTCTGGTGGGGGTGAGGTGTCATAAACCATCTTCACACCTCTTCTCCTCTGGTGGGGGTGAGGTGTCATAAACCATCTTCACACCTCTTCTCCTCTGGTGGGGGTGAGGTGTCATAAACCATCTTCACACCTCTTCTCCTCTGGTGGGGGTGAGGTGTCATAAACCATCTTCACACCTCTTCTCCTCTGGTGGGGGTGAGGTGTCATAAACCATCTTCACACCTCTTCTCCTCTGGTGGGGGTGAGGTGTCATAAACCATCTTCACACCTCTTCTCCTCTGGTGGGGTGAGGTGTCATAAACCATCTTCACACCTCTTCTCCTCTGGTGGGGGTGAGGTGTCATAAACCATCTTCACACCTCTTCTCCTCTGGTGGGGGTGAGGTGTCATAAACCATCTTCACACCTCTTCTCCTCTGGTGGGGGTGAGGTGTCATAAACCATCTTCACACCTCTTCTCCTCTGGTGGGGGTGAGGTGTCATAAACCATCTTCACACCTCTTCTCCTCTGGTGGGGTGAGGTGTGTCATAAACCATCTTCACACCTCTTCTCCTCTGGTGGGGGTGAGGTGTCATAAACCATCTTCACACCTCTTCTCCTCTGGTGGGGGTGAGGTGTCATAAACCATCTTCACACCTCTTCTCCTCTGGTGGGGGTGAGGTGTCATAAACCATCTTCACACCTCTTCTCCTCTGGTGGGGGTGAGGTGTCATAAACCATCTTCACACCTCTTCTCCTCTGGTGGGGGTGAGGTGTCATAAACCATCTTCACACCTCTTCTCCTCTGGTGGGGGTGAGGTGTCATAAACCATCTTCACACCTCTTCTCCTCTGGTGGGGTGAGGTGTCATAAACCATCTTCACACCTCTTCTCCTCTGGTGGGGGTGAGGTGTCATAAACCATCTTCACACCTCTTCTCCTCTGGTGGGGGTGAGGTGTCATAAACCATCTTCACACCTCTTCTCCTCTGGTGGGGGTGAGGTGTCATAAACCATCTTCACACCCTTCTCCTCTGGTGGGGGTGAGGTGTCATAAACCATCTTCACACCCCTTCTCCTCTGGTGGGGTGAGGTGTCATAAACCATCTTCACACCTCTTCTCCTCTGGTGGGGGTGAGGTGTCATAAACCATCTTCACACCTCTTCTCCTCTGGTGGGGGTGAGGTGTCATAAACCATCTTCACACCTCTTCTCCTCTGGTGGGGGTGAGGTGTCATAAACCATCTTCACACCTCTTCTCCTCTGGTGGGGGTGAGGTGTCATAAACCATCTTCACACCTCTTCTCCTCTGGTGGGGGTGAGGTGTCATAAACCATCTTCACACCTCTTCTCCTCTGGTGGGGGTGAGGTGTCATAAACCATCTTCACACCTCTTCTCCTCTGGTGGGGGTGAGGTGTCATAAACTCTTCTCCTCTGGTGGGGGTGAGGTGTCATAAACCATCTTCACACCTCTTCTCCTCTGGTGGGGGTGAGGTGTCATAAACCATCTTCACACCCTTGATCTTTCTCCTCTGGTGGGGGTGAGGTGTCATAAACCATCTTCACACCCCTCTTTCTCCTCTGGTGGGGGTGAGGTGTCATAAACCATCTTCACACCTCTTCTCCTCTGGTGGGGGTGAGGTGTCATAAACCATCTTCACACCTCTTCTCCTCTGGTGGGGGTGAGGTGTCATAAACCATCTTCACACCTCTTCTCCTCTGGTGGGGTGAGGTGTCATAAACCATCTTCACACCTCTTCTCCTCTGGTGGGGGTGAGGTGTCATAAACCATCTTCACACCTCTTCTCCTCTGGTGGGGGTGAGGTGTCATAAACCATCTTCACACCTCTTCTCCTCTGGTGGGGTGTGAGGTGTCATAAACCATCTTCACACCTTCTCCTCTGGTGGGGGTGAGGTGTCATAAACCATCTTCACACCTCTTCTCCTCTGGTGGGGGTGAGGTGTCATAAACCATCTTCACACCTCTTCTCCTCTGGTGGGGGTGAGGTGTCATAAACCATCTTCACACCTCTTCTCCTCTGGTGGGGTGAGGTGTCATAAACCATCTTCACACCTCTTCTCCTCTGGTGGGGGTGAGGTGTCATAAACCATCTTCACACCTCTTCTCCTCTGGTGGGGGTGAGGTGTCATAAACCATCTTCACACCTCTTCTCCTCTGGTGGGGGTGAGGTGTCATAAACCATCTTCACACCTCTTCTCCTCTGGTGGGGGTGAGGTGTCATAAACCATCTTCACACCTCTTCTCCTCTGGTGGGGGTGAGGTGTCATAAACCATCTTCACACCTCTTCTCCTCTGGTGGGGGTGAGGTGTCATAAACCATCTTCACACCTCTTCTCCTCTGGTGGGGGTGAGGTGTCATAAACCATCTTCACACCTCTTCTCCTCTGGTGGGGGTGAGGTGTCATAAACCATCTTCACACCTCTTCTCCTCTGGTGGGGGTGAGGTGTCATAAACTTCATCTTCACACCTCTTCTCCTCTGGTGGGGGTGAGGTGTCATAAACCATCTTCACACCTCTTCTCCTCTGGTGGGGGTGAGGTGTCATAAACCATCTTCACACCTCTTCTCCTCTGGTGGGGGTGAGGTGTCATAAACCATCTTCACACCTCTTCTCCTCTGGTGGGGGTGAGGTGTCATAAACCATCTTCACACCTCTTCTCCTCTGGTGGGGGTGAGGTGTCATAAACCATCTTCACACCTCTTCTCCTCTGGTGGGGGTGAGGTGTCATAAACCATCTTCACCCTTGGTGGGGGTGATCTCTTCTCCTCTGGTGGGGGTGAGGTGTCATAAACCATCTTCACACCTCTTCTCCTCTGGTGGGGTGAGGTGTCATAAACCATCTTCACACCTCTTCTCCTCTGGTGGGGGTGAGGTGTCATAAACCATCTTCACACCTCTTCTCCTCTGGTGGGGGTGAGGTGTCATAAACCATCTTCACACCTCTTCTCCTCTGGTGGGGGTGAGGTGTCATAAACCATCTTCACACCTCTTCTCCTCTGGTGGGGGTGAGGTGTCATAAACCATCTTCACACCTCTTCTCCTCTGGTGGGGGTGAGGTGTCATAAACCATCTTCACACCTCTTCTCCTCTGGTGGGGGTGAGGTGTCATAAACCATCTTCACACCTCTTCTCCTCTGGTGGGGGTGAGGTGTCATAAACCATCTTCACACCTCTTCTCCTCTGGTGGGGGTGAGGTGTCATAAACCATCTTCACACCTCTTCTCCTCTGGTGGGGGTGAGGTGTCATAAACCATCTTCACACCTCTTCTCCTCTGGTGGGGGTGAGAGATCTCTCTGTAGGGTTGTGGACCCCGGTAACCTGAGCCGAGCAGGATAGTCATGACACTATCTATATTATATCTATACTATAATATTTATCATATTTATTATATATTATCTGTACACTATCATTTCTATCATATTTATAATACAGTGCCTTGCGAAAGTATTCGGCCCCCTTGAACTTTGCGACCTTTTGCCACATTTCAGGCTTCAAACATAAAGATATAAAACTGTATTTTTCAGTTTTTATTTGTTAAAAAAGTTTGAAATATCCAATAAATGTCGTTCCACTTCATGATTGTGTCCCACTTGTTGTTGATTCTTCACAAAAAATACAGTTTTATATCTTTATGTTTGAAGCCTGAAATGTGGCAAAAGGTCGCAAAGTTCAAGGGGGCCGAATACTTTCGCAAGGCACTGTATATCATTTACACTATACTATCTATGTTATATCTATACTACAATATCCATGCTGTAATATCTGTCATATTTATAGTATATTATCTATACTCTATCTATACTACCATATCTATCATATTGACAATATATTATCTATACTACAATATCTATATTATCTACACTATCATATATCATATTGACAATATATTATCTATACTACACTATCTATATTACAATATATATACTATTTTATCTATCATATTTATTTCTATAATATCTACACTATCTCCTAAAATATCTACACTATAATATCTGTCATTTATAATCTATTATATATACTATCTATATTATCTATACTATTATATCTGTACCATAATATCTATCATATACTGTCTATATTATATATATATATATACTATAATATATAATCTATACTATCTATATTATATCTGTACTATAATATCAATCATATTTATAATATACTATTTGTTCTATACTATAATATCCATGCTATAATATCTATCATTTATAATATATTATCTATACTATACTAACTGTATTATATCTATATTATTTCTATGCTATAATATCTATCATATTTATAATATACTATACTATCTATATTATTTCTGTACTATAATATGTATCATATTTATTATATTATCTATACTATAATATACATACTATAATATATATCATATTTATAATATATTATCTGTTCTATACTGTCTATCTATACTACAATATCTATATTATTTCTATACTATAATATATATCATATTTATAATATACTATCTATACTATAACATCTATATTATTTCTATACCATAATATGTATCATATTTATAATACATTATCTATACTATAATATGTATCATATTTATAATATATATATTTATAATATATTATCTCTACTATACTATGTATATTATGTCTATACTATAACAATTATATTTATAATATATTATATAACACCTGTACTCTAATATGTATCATATTTATAATATACTATCTATACCTCTCGTGTCTGAGCCGTTGAGTTGCAACTACATTTTGTCCCTATACCGACATTTCGCTTGTTTAATTATTATATATATTCCTTATTTAACTAAGCAAGTCAGTGAAGAACAAATTCTTATTTTCAATGACAGCCTAGGAACAGTGGGTTAACTGCCTTGTTCAGGGGCAGAATGACAGATTTTTACCTTTTCATCTCAGGGATTTGTTCTAGCAACCTTTCGGTTACTGGCCCAATGCTCTAACCACTAGGCTACCTGTCGCCCCCAAATTTTGAAGAGTGAATTCCGATTGGTCAGACCAGCATTGAATGGTTCTAGTCACAGGTACATCCTGGTTGAGTGTCTGCCTATAGGACGGTAGGAGAAAGATGGAGTCGTGGTCAGATTTGCCGAAGGGAGGGCGGGGGAGGGCCTTGTTTGCCTTGTGGAAGTGTAGCAGTGGTCCAGTGCATTGCTCTCGTGCTACAGTCAATATGCTGTCACAAATTTGCTTTGTTAAAATCTCCTGCTACAATAAATGCAGCTTCAGGATATATGGTTTTCAGTTTAGTTTCCAGCTAATTTCCTTGAGGGCCGTCGAGGTATCTGCTTGGGGGTGATATCACGGCTGGGACTATGATCGAAGAGAATTCTCTTGTGAGATAATGTGGTCGGCATGGGCATTTGATTGTTTGGAATTCTAGGTCAGTTGAACAAAATTAATAGAGTTCCTGTATGTTGTTATGATTACACCATGAGTCGTTAATCATGAAGCATACATCCCCGCCCGAGATTTCTGCTTCTATCGGCATGATGCATGAAGAAACCCGGTGGCTGTACCGACTCAGACAACATCATTATAATGTTTAATATAATGTAATATCATATTCATAACCGCACCTCCTGTCATCTCCAACAGAGGTGGATACAGAGAACTCCCTCTTCTACCTCAGACGACTCCCCCACTTCCCCTCCTCTACCTCCCTGGACAAAGATCCAATGGACCCGACTGAGCTCTCCTCCTCTCCCAGGAAAGAATCCCTGACCTCGTCAAAAGGGAAGAGCCTAAGCCCTTTCTCTGAGGCCACGGCCCTAAAGGCCCCTAGTGGAGACAGTCAGAACCAGATACCTAACAAACTGCTGCAACTGGCTAAAGACAGGAGCAAGAACAAGAAGGACAAGAAGAAGAAGGAACAGGGTACACAGTCACCAGGTACACACTACAGTGTTGAGACAGGGAGGACAGTCACCAGGTACACACTACAGTGTTGAGACAGGGAGGACAGTCAGCAGGTACACACTACAGTGTTGAGACAGGGAGGACAGTCAGCAGGTACACACTACAGTGTTGAGACAGGGAGGACAGTCAGCAGGTATAACTACACTACAGTGTTGAGACAGGAAGGACAGTCAGCAGGTATAACACACTACAGTGTTGAGACAGGGAGGACAGCCACCAGGTATAACTACAGTGTTGAGACAGGGAGGACAGCCACCAGGTATAACTACACTACAGTGTTGAGACAGGGAGGACAGTCAGCAGGTATAACTACACTACAGTGTTGAGACAGGGAGGACAGTCAGCAGGTATAACTACACTACAGTGTTGAGACAGGGAGGACAGTCAGCAGGTATAACTACACTACAGTGTTGAGACAGGGAGGACAGTCAGCAGGTATAACTACACTACAGTGTTGAGACAGGAAGGACAGTCAGCAGGTATAACTACACTACAGTGTTGAGACAGGGAGGACAGTCACCAGGTATAACTACACTACAGTGTTGAGACAGGGAGGACAGTCAGCAGGTATAACTACACTACAGTGTTGAGACAGGGAGGACAGCCACCAGGTATAACTACACTACAGTGTTGAGACAGGGAGGACAGTCAGCAGGTATAACTACACTACAGTGTTGAGACAGGGAGGACAGTCAGCAGGTATAACTACACTACAGTGTTGAGACAGGGAGGACAGTCAGCAGGTATAACTACACTACAGTGTTGAGACAGGGAGGACAGTCACCAGGTACACACTACAGTGTTGAGACAGGGGAGGACAGTCAGCAGGTATAACTACACTACAGTGTTGAGACAGGGAGGACAGTCAGCAGGTATAACTACACTACAGTGTTGAGACAGGGAGGACAGTCAGCAGGTATAACTACACTACAGTGTTGAGACAGGAAGGACAGTCAGCAGGTACACACTACAGTGTTGAGACAGGGATAACTACACTACAGTGAGGACAGTCACCAGACAGCCACCAGGTATAACTACAGTGTTGAGACAGGGAGGACAGCCACCAGGTATAACTACACTACAGTGTTGAGACAGGGAGGACAGTCAGCAGGTATAACTACACTACAGTGTTGAGACAGGGAGGACAGTCAGCAGGTATAACTACACTACAGTGTTGAGACAGGGAGGACAGTCAGCAGGTATAACTACACTACAGTGTTGAGACAGGGAGGACAGTCACCAGGTACACACTACAGTGTTGAGACAGGGAGGACAGTCACCAGGTATAACTACACTACAGTGTTGAGACAGGGAGGACAGTCACCAGGTATAACTACACTACAGTGTTGAGACAGGGAGGACAGTCACCAGGTATAACTACACTACAGTGTTGAGACAGGGAGGACAGTCACCAGGTATAACTACACTACAGTGTTGAGACAGGGAGGACAGTCACCAGGTATAACTACAGTGTTGAGACAGGGAGGACAGCCACCAGGTATAACTACACTACAGTGTTGAGACAGGGAGGACAGTCAGCAGATATAACTACACTACAGTGTTGAGACAGGGAGGACAGTCACCAGGTATAACTACAGTGTTGAGACAGGGAGGACAGTCACCAGGTATAACTACAGTGTTGAGACAGGGAGGACAGTCACCAGGTATAACTACACTACAGTGTTGAGACGGAGGACAGTCAGCAGGTATAACTACAGTGTTGAGACAGGGAGGACAGTCAGCAGGTATAACTACACTACAGTGTTGAGACAGGGAGGACAGTCAGCAGGTATAACTACACCTCAGTGTTGAGACAGGGAGGACAGTCAGCAGGTATAACTACACTACAGTGTTGAGACAGGAAGGACAGTCAGCAGGTATAACTACACTACAGTGTTGAGACAGGACAGTCAGCAGGTATAACTACAGTGTTGAGACAGGGAGGACAGTCAGCAGGTATAACTACACTACAGTGTTGAGACAGGGAGGACAGTCACCAGGTACACACTACAGTGTTGAGACAGGGAGGACAGTCACCAGGTACACACTACAGTGTTGAGACAGGGAGGACAGTCAGCAGGTATAACTACACTACAGTGTTGAGACAGGGAGGACAGTCACCAGGTATAACTACACTACAGTAAAAAAGAAAGCATTTAGAATGTTGTTGTGGCCACAATCCAGTCTAGTTATTGGTTGTTGGGTCTGTGATCTGGGCTATTCTACTACATTGTTGAGACCACAATCCAGTCCAGTTATTGGTTGTTGGGTCTGTGGCCTGGGCTATTCTACTCCAGTGTTGAGACCACAATCCAGTCCAGTTATTGGTTGTTGGGTCTGTGGCCTGGGCTATTCTACTACAGTGTTGAGACTACAATCCAGTCCAGTTATTGGTTGTTGGGTCTGTGGCCTGGGCTATTCTACTACAGTGTTGAGACCACAATCCAGTCTAGTTATTGGTTGTTAGGTCTGTGGCCTGGGCTATTCTTCTACAGTGTTGAGACCACAATCCAGTCCAGTTATTGGTTGTTTGGTCTGTGGCCTGGGCTATTCTACTACAGTGTTGAGACCACAATCCAGTCCAGTTATTGGTTGTTGGGTCTGTGATCTGGGCTATTCTACTACATTGTTGAGACCACAATCCAGTCCAGTTATTGGTTGTTGGGTCTGTGGCCTGGGCTATTCTACTCCAGTGTTGAGACCACAATCCAGTCCAGTTATTGGTTGTTGGGTCTGTGGCCTGGGCTATTCTACTACAGTGTTGAGACTACAATCCAGTCCAGTTATTGGTTGTTGGGTCTGTGGCCTGGGCTATTCTACTACAGTGTTGAGACCACAATCCAGTCTAGTTATTGGTTGTTAGGTCTGTGGCCTGGGCTATTCTTCTACAGTGTTGAGACCACAATCCAGTCCAGTTATTGGTTGTTTGGTCTGTGGCCTGGGCTATTCTACTACAGTGTTGAGACCACAATCCAGTCTAGTTATTGGTTGTTAGATCTGTGGCCTGGGCTATTCTTCTACAGTGTTGAGACCACAATCCAGTCCAGTTATTGGTTGTTGGGTCTGTGATCTGGGCTATTCTACTACAGTGCCATATATTTATGTGCTGGGATCTGAGGGTTTTCCAAATGAATTACAAATTTAAAAACATAGTTGTCTTTATTGCTTATGTCTTCACAGCGAGAGTTAATGCTTGGTGTGATCACCTTCTGCAACAATTAGAATACGATACCTCCATCTGTGTGTTACTCTTAGGGCGACATTTAACCATTGCTTTTGTCATTATTACTCAAGTTTAGTACATTTATTTAAGAGTCATTGATGGACAGAAATATTCAGACCTCGTCTCTGATTTTCACACAAATTTAAAGCAGGACTGAGACTGGATCCATCAGGAACACTCAACAACTCTATCCCAGAGTTAGGTTTCAGAAGACTGCTCCCTTCATATTTTTCTGATCCTAACAAACTCCCCAGTCCTTTCCGATGACAAGCATACCCATAACATGATGCTGCCACCACAATACTTGAAAATATGATCCAATATAATCAAATGTTTTAATCAAATTATTATTTTAAAAATGTTGTGCAGCAAAATGTGAAGACTGTACGAGGGGTGTGTAGACTTTCACTAGGCAGTGTAAATACGACAGTGGCAGGTATAACTACAGTGTAAATACGACAGTGGTTTGATTGTAGTCTGTTTATCTGTTTGTCTCCGTAGATACCCAGCACCTAGAGCCTCCTCTAGATGGAGAGATCTACTTCTGTTGAGGAGACCCCTCTTCATCTCCTCCGATGTCAATGCAACGTCCCTCTCACCAGCTGAATGGAAGGCCAAGTTGCCAAAGTGCCCCCATCGTCAAACCCTCTAAGTCCTCACAAACACTCCCAACTGACACACAATAGGAAGTGGAAGGTCTCTCATCATGTCATAAGCTCCAGCTGCAATGTTCTGTCTCAGTGCTCACTACAGATTGGCTCCTGACTGTCACCTGCTAAAAAAATATAACAATAAGGACACTGCAGGTTAAAGATTGTCTATAACAATAAGAAACTGCTTCTATGTTAGATACTGTAGGTTAAAGACTGTCTATAACAATAAGAAACTGTTTCTATGTTAGATACTGTAGGTTAAAGATTGTCTATAACAATAAGGACACTGTTTCTATGTTAGATACTGTGCTCCTGATGTGCTTGACATGTTGCAATAATCTCAATACATTTTACATGTGATGCTATTGATCACATGAATCATCTTTTCTGGTGCATGTCCAAGATCGATAATCAATATGTTGTTTATACAGATCAGTCTACACAATATTGATACTATATAGTCCCATAAGAACTGGAGAAAACTCAAAGACTGATGTCAGTTGATCGTTGTTGTGGTTCAATGTTTAAGAGCCACTTGTTACTAATACCTGAAGAACCAGAGAACACATATGGAATCATGTTGTAACCAAAAATACGTTAAACAAATCAAAATATATTTTATATTTCAGATTCTTAAAAGTAGCCACCCGTTGCCTTGATGACAGCTTTGCACACTCTTGGCCTTCTCTCAACCAGCTTCATGAGGTAGTCACCTGTATTTTTAAAAAATTAATAGGTGTGCCTTGATTAAAGTACATTTGTGGAATTTCTTTCCTTCTTAGGAATGGTATACAGAATATAGCCCTATTTGGTAAATGACCAAGTCCATATTATGGAAAGATCAGCTCAAATTAGCAAAGAGAAACGACAACCCATCATTACTTTACGACATGAAGGTCAGTCCGTACGGAAAATGTCAAGAACTTTGAAAGTGCAGTCGCAAAAACCATCAAGTGCTCTGATGAAACTGCCTCATGAGGACCGCTACAAGAAAGGAAGACCCAGAGTTTCCTCTGCTGCAGAGGATAAGTACATTAGAGTTCGCTGTACCTCAGATTGCAGCCTAAATAAATGCTTCAGAGTTCAAGTAAGAGACACATCTCAACATCAACTGTTCAGAGGAGACTGTTTGAATCAGGCCTTCGTGGTCGAATTGATGCAAAGAAACCACTACTAAAGGACACCAATAGGAAGAAGAGACTTGCTGGGCCAAGAAACACGAGCAATGGACATTAGACCGGTGGAAATCTGTCCTTTGGTCTGATGAGTCCAAATTTTAAATGTTTGGTTCCAACCACCATGTCTTTGTGAGATGCAGTGTAGGTGAATGGATGATCTCCACATGTGTGGTTCCCATCTTGAAGCATGGAGGAGGATGTGTGATGGTGCTTTGTTGGTGACACTGTCTGTGATTTATTTAGAATTCAAGGCACAATTAACCAGCATGCTTACCGCAGCATTCTGCAGCGATACGCCATCCCATCTGGTTTGCGCTTAGTGGGACTATCATTTGTCTATCAACAGGACAACGACCCAAAACACACCTCCAGGCTGTGTAAGGGATATTTGACCAAGAAGGAGAGTGATGGAGTGCTACATCAGATGACCTGGCATCCACAATCATCTGACCTCAACCCAATTGAGATAGTTTGGGATGAGTTGGGCCGCAGAGTGATGGAAAAGCAGCCAACAAGTGCTCAGCATATGTGGGAACTCCTTCAAGACTGTTGGAAAAGCATTCCAGGTGAAGCTGGTTGAGAGAATGCCAAGAGTATGCAAAGAGGTCAAATCAAATCAAATTTATTTATATAGCCCTTCGTACATCAGCTGATATCTCAAAGTGCTGTACAGAAACCCAGCCTAAAACCCCAAACAGCAAGCAATGCAGGTGTAGAAGCACGGTGGCTAGGAAAAACTCCCTAGAAAGGCCAAAACCTAGGAAGAAACCTAGAGAGGAACAAGGCTATGTGGGGTGGCCAGTCCTCTTCTGGCTGTGCCGGGTGGAGATTATAACAGAACATGGCCAAGATGTTCAAATGTTCATAAATGACCAGCATGGTCGTATAATAATAAGGCAGAACAGTTGAAACTGGAGCAGCAGCACGGTCAGATGGACTGGGGACAGCAAGGAGTCATCATGTCAGGTAGTCATGGGGCATGGTCCTAGGGCTCAGGTCCTCCGAGAGAGAGAAAAAAAAGAGAGAATTAGAGAGAGCATATGTGGGGTGGCCAGTCCTCTTCTGGCTGTGCCGGGTGGAGATTATAACAGAACATGGCCAAGATGTTCAAATGTTCATAAATGATCAGCATGTTCGAATAATAAGAAGGCAGAACAGTTGAAACTGGAGCAGCAGCACGGCCAGGTGGACTGGGGACAGCAAGGAGTCATCATGTCAGGTAATCCTGGGGCATGGTCCTAGGGCTCAGGTCCTCCGAGAGAGAGAAGGAGAGAATTAGAGAACGCACACTTAGATTCACACAGGACACCGAATAGGACAGGAGAAGTACTCCAGTTATAACAAACTGACCCTAGCCCCCCGACACATAAACTACTGCAGCATAAATACTGGAGGCTGAGACAGGAGGGGTCAGGAGACACTGTGGACCCATCCGAGGACACCCCCGGACAGGGCCAAACAGGAAGGATATAACCCCACCCACTTTGCCAAAGCACAGCCCCCACACCACTAGAGGGATATATTCAACCACCAACTTATCATCCTGAGACAGGGCCGAGTATAGCCCACAAAGATCTCCAAGGCAAAGGGTGGCTACTTTGAAGAATCTCAAATATATTTGTTCTTTGTTTAAAACTTCTTAGGGCTGAGATCCCGTTAACGGGATCGATTTGACAACAACCAGTGAAAGTGCAGGACCCCAAATTCAAACAGAAATCTCATAATTAAAATTCCTCAAACATACAAGTATTAAACACCATTTTAAAGGTAATCGTGTTGTTAATCCCACCACAGTGTCCGATTTCAAATAGGCTTTACAGTGAAAGCTCCACAAATGATTATGTTAGGTCAGAGCCAAGCAACAGAAAAACACAGCCATCTTTCCAGGCAAAGAGAGGAGTCACAAAAATCTGAAATAGAGATAGAATTAATCACTAACCTTTGATGATCTTCATCAGATGACACTCATAGGACTTCATGTTAGACAATACATTTATGTTTTGTTCGATAAAGTTCATTTTATATAAAGAAATCTCAGTATACATTGGCGCGTTATGTTCAGTAGTTCCAAAAACATCCGGTGATATTGCAGAGAATAACATCAATTTACAGAAATACTCATTTTAAATGTTGATGAAAATACAAGTGTTTTACAGCGAATGCACCACAAACTATTATGTTAGGAGAATCTATTATGTTAGGAGAATCTATTATGTTAGGAGAATCTATTATGTTAGGAGAATCTATTATGTTAGGAGAATCTATTATGTTAGGAGAATCTATTATGTTAGGAGAATCTATTATGTTAGGAGAATCTATTATGTTAGGAGAATCTATTATGTTGAAGAATCTAAAATATGAAATATATTTTGATTTGTTTAACACTTTTTTGGTTACTACGTGATTCCATATGTTTTATTTCCTAGTTTTTATGTCTTCACTATTATTCCACAATGTAGAAAATAGTAAAAACTAAAAACCCTTGAATGAGTAGGTGTGTCCAAACTTTTGACTGGTACTGTATATAAATCCCCAACGTAACAACAGGTCCAATCATGACGTCCTTCAGAATGGGGAATGCAAACAATTGTGCTAATGATAAAATGCTAAAATGAATCATTTTCACCTGACAGTATATTTGACTTGTTAACCTTTCTTAGGGCTGCTCTGTCTGTCGATTTTATTTCATATGTGGGTTCATTGTCCACAAGAGGAGTATGGAGTATGAAATAATACAACATAATGAGTAGTCAGGAGTTAGTTCCTTATTAAATGAAATAAATAATTTAATAGAAACACAATGTGGACCCCTCAATGGGCTCTGGTTAAAACTAGTGCACTATGTAGGGAATAGGGCTCTGGTCTAAAGTAGTGCACTATATAGGGAATAGGGTGCCATAGGGCTCTGGTCTAAAGTAGTGCACTATGTAGGGAATAGGGCTCTGGTCTAAAGTAGTGCACTATATAGGGAATAGGGTGCCATAGGGCTCTGGTCTAAAGTAGTGCACTATGTAGGGAATAGGGCTCTGGTCTAAAGTAGTGCACTATATAGGGAATAGGGTGCCATAGGGCTCTGGTCTAAAGTAGTGCACTATGTAGGGAATAGGGTTCCATATGGCTCTGGTCTAAAGTAGTGCACTATGTAGGGAATAGGGCTCTGGTCTAAAGTAGTGCACTATATAGGGAATAGGGTGCCATAGGGCTCTGGTCTAAAGTAGTGCACTATGTAGGGAATAGGGTGCCATAGGGCTCTGGTCTAAAGTAGTGCACTATATAGGGAATAGGGTGCCATAGGGCTCTGGTCTAAAGTAGTGCACTATGTAGGGAATAGGGTGCCATAGGGCTCTGGTCTAAAGTAGTGCACTATATAGGGAATAGGGTACCATTTGGGACCCTTTTTTAGCCTTCAATATAAAGATGAAGTGTACAAAATACAACCTAACATCTTGTCAGGATGATCCACAGGTGGTTTTCGACCTCTGTCTTCGGGTTGAAAAGTTCCTGTAACTTTAATACACTGATCAGGGTTTACTGTTGAATATTCCCAGAATATTGAGGAAAGCAGGAATCAGCGATCCTCAGATTTATGGAAAACCAGGGATTCAGTAATCCTCAGATCTCTGGAAAACAAGGGAATCAGCAATCCTCAGATCTCTGGAAAACCAGGGAATCAGCGATCCTCAGATTTATGGAAAACCAGGGAATCAGCGATCCTCAGATTTATGGAAAACCAGGGAATCAGCAATCCTCAGATCTCTGGAAAACCAGGGAATCAGCAATCCTCAGATCTCTGGAAAACCAGGGAATCAGCAATCCTCAGATTTATGGAAAACCAGGGAATCAGCGATCCTCAGATTTATGGAAAACCAGGGAATCAGCAATCCTCAGATTTATGGAAAACCAGGGAATTCTTTTGAAAGTTACTGGAATTCTGCAACCCTGCTCTGTTTGGAAATTAAGGTACAGAAATGTTCTCTTTCTGAATAATGTCAAACAATAAAACTATGAATAAACAAATATGTAAAATAAAAAGACTGATGTAAAAGTCTGAATAATTTGTTTCAGTGTTGATCTGTGATTTATGTCAGCGTTTTATGATGAGACGTTATCTCTGATTCCCAGCTGTTTGGTGGAATGTCACGTAAAGTCATATTTCCCTCATAATAAAGAACTCTTATGGAAGTTAATCTGATTAAAATGTCTACTCAGTTACTTCTTCTACTGTTTGTAAGTGGGGATGGTGATACTACCAGTATAGTAGACAATGGCCCGTTCCAGTCTGTTGTTAGTTAGTGGGGATGGTGATACTACCAGTATAGTAGACAATGGCCCGTTCCAGTCTGTTGTTAGTTAGTGGGGATGGTGATACTACCAGTATAGTAGACAATGGCCCCGTTCAAGTCTGTTGTTAGTTAGTGGGGATGGTGATACTACCAATATAGTAGACAATGGCCCTGTTCCAGCCTGTTGTTGGTTAGTGGGGATGGTGACACTACCAATATAGTAGACAATGGCCCTGTTCCAGTCTGTTGTTAGTTAGTGGGGATGGTGATACTACCAATATAGTAGACAATGGCCCTGTTCCAGCCTGTTGTTGGTTAGTGGGGATGGTGACACTACCAATATAGTAGACAATGGCCCTGTTCCAGCCTGTTGTTGGTTAGTGGGGATGGCAACGCTACCAATATAGTAGACAATGGCCCTGTTCCAGCCTGTTGTTAGTTAGTGGGGATGGTGATACTACCAGTATAGTAGACAATGGCCCTGTTCCAGCCTGTTGTTAGTTAGTGGGGATGGTAATACTACCAATATAGTAGACAATGGCCCTGTTCCAGTCTGTTGTTAGTTAGTGGGGATGGTGATACTACCAGTATAGTAGACAATGGCCCTGTTCCAGCCTGTTGTTGGTTAGTGGGGATGGTGACACTACCAGTATAGTAGACAATGGCCCTGTTCCAGCCTGTTGTTAGTTAGTGGGGATGGTGATACTACCAGTATAGTAGACAATGGCCCTGTTCCAGCCTGTTGTTCGTTAGTGGGGATGGTGATACTACCAATATAGTAGACAATGGCCCTGTTCCAGCCTGTTGTTAGTTAGTGGGGATGGCAACTCTACCAATATAGTAGACAATGGCCCTGTTCCAGCCTGTTGTTAGTTAGTGGGGATGGTGATACTACCAGTATAGTAGACAATGGCCCTGTTCCAGCCTGTTGTTGGTTAGTGGGGATGGCAACTCTACCAATATAGTAGACAATGGCCCTGTTCCAGTCTGTTGTTAGTTAGTGGGGATGGTGATACTACCAATATAGTAGACAATGGCCCTGTTCCAGCCTGTTGTTGGTTAGTGGGGATGGTGACACTACCAATATAGTAGACAATGGCCCTGTTCCAGCCTGTTGTTGGTTAGTGGGGATGGTGACACTACCAATATAGTAGACAATGGCCCTGTTCCAGCCTGTTGTTCATTAGTGGGGATGGCAACGCTACCAATATAGTAGACAATGGCCCTGTTCCAGTCTGTTGTTCGTTAGAGGGGATGGTGACACTTAATATAAACACAATGTGTACCCCTCAATGGGCTCTGGTTAAAAGTAGTGCACTATGTAGGGGACTGGTTGCACCCTACAGGAAGAGGGAGGGGACTGGTTGCACCCTACAGGAAGAAGAAGGGGACTGGTTGAACCCTACAGGAAGAGGGAGGGGACTGGTTGAACCCTACAGGAAGAGGGAGGGGACTGGTTGAACCCTACAGGAAGAGGGAGGGGACTGGTTGCACCCTACTGGAAGAGGGAGGGGACTGGTTGAACCCTACAGGAAGAGGGAGGGGACTGGTTGCACCCTACTGGAAGAGGGAGGGGACTGGTTGAACCCTACAGGAAGAGGGAGGGGACTGGTTGAACCCTACAGGAAGAGGGAGGGGACTGGTTGAACTTAACACACTCAGTGTACTCAGTTACATCTTAACACATGTTTACTGGAAGAGGGAGGGTGGGACTGGTTGAACCCTACAGGAAGAGGGGGGTTGGGGACATTGAACCCTACAGGAGGAGGGAGGGGACTGGTTGAACCCTACAGGAGGAGGGAGGGGACTGGTTGAACCCTACTGGAAGAGGGAGGGGACTGGTTGAACCCTACAGGAAGAGGGAGGGGACTGGTTGAACCCTACAGGAGGAGGGAGGGGACTGGTTGAACATGTAAAGCTAAAATTGTCTAAGAATACTTTCGGTTACAAACATGTTTTCTGGACAGTGAAACAGCACAGTTTCCCACCATAATGCATGAAAACGACAGCACATTATTCAGTGTGTGTCTGTGTGTGGTGACAGGCAGAGGGGGTTGTGGGACATCTTAACACATTACTCAGTGTGTGTCTGTGTGTGGTGACAGGCAGAGGGGGTTGTGGGACATCTTAACACATTATTCAGTGTGTGTCTGTGTGTGGTGACATGCAGAGGGGTTGTGGGACATCTTAACACATTACTCAGTGTGTGTCTGTGTGTGGTGACAGGCAGAGGGGGTTGTGGGACATCTTAACACATTACTCAGTGTGTGTCTGTGTGTGGTGACAGGCAGAGGGGGTTGTGGGACATCTTAACACATTACTCAGTGTGTGTCTGTGTGTGGTGACAGGCAGAGGGGTTGTGGGACATCTTAACACATTACTCAGTGTGTGTCTGTGTGTGGTGACATGCAGAGGGGTTGTGGGACATCTTAACACATTACTCAGTGTGTGTCTGTGTGTGGTGACAGGCAGAGGGGGTTGTGGGACATCTTAACACATTACTCAGTGTGTGTCTGTGTGTGGTGACATGCAGAGGGGTTGTGGGACATCTTAACACATTACTCAGTGTGTGTCTGTGTGTGGTGACAGGCAGAGGGGGTTGTGGGACATCTTAACACATTACTCAGTGTGTGTCTGTGTGTGGTGACAGGCAGAGGGGGTTGTGGGACATCTTAACACATTACTCAGTGTGTGTCTGTGTGTGGTGACAGGCAGAGGGGGTTGTGGGACATCTTAACACATTACTCAGTGTGTGTCTGTGTGTGGTGACAGGCAGAGGGGGTTGTGGGACATCTTAACACATTACTCAGTGTGTGTCTGTGTGTGGTGACAGGCAGAGGGGTTGTGGGACATCTTAACACATTACTCAGTGTGTGTCTGTGTGTGGTGACAGGCAGAGGGGGTTGTGGGACATCTTAACACATTACTCAGTGTGTGTCTGTGTGTGGTGACAGGCAGAGGGGTTGTGGGACATCTTAACACATTACTCAGTGTGTGTCTGTGTGTGGTGACAGGCAGAGGGGGTTGTGGGACATCTTAACACATTATTCAGTGTGTGTCTGTGTGTGGTGACAGGCAGAGGGGTTGTGGGACATCTTAACACATTACTCAGTGTGTGTCTGTGTGTGGTGACAGGCAGAGGGGGTTGTGGGACATCTTAACACATTACTCAGTGTGTGTCTGTGTGTGGTGACAGGCAGAGGGGGTTGTGGGACATCTTAACACATTACTCAGTGTGTGTCTGTGTGTGGTGACAGGCAGAGGGGGTTGTGGGACATCTTAACACATTACTCAGTGTGTGTCTGTGTGTGGTGACAGGCAGAGGGGGTTGTGGGACATCTTAACACATTATTCAGTGTGTGTCTGTGTGTGGTGACAGGCAGAGGGGGTTGTGGGACATCTTAACACATTACTCAGTGTGTGTCTGTGTGTGGTGACAGGCAGAGGGGGTTGTGGGACATCTTAACACATTACTCAGTGTGTGTCTGTGTGTGGTGACAGGCAGAGGGGTTGTGGGACATCTTAACACATTACTCAGTGTGTGTCTGTGTGTGGTGACAGGCAGAGGGGTTGTGGGACATCTTAACACATTACTCAGTGTGTGTCTGTGTGTGGTGACATGCAGAGGGGGTTGTGGGACATCTTAACACATTACTCAGTGTGTGTCTGTGTGTGGTGACAGGCAGAGGGGGTGGGTGGGACATCTTAACACATTACTCAGTGTGTGTCTGTGTGTGGTGACAGGCAGAGGGGGTTGTGGGACATCTTAACACATTACTCAGTGTGTGTCTGTGTGTGGTGACAGGCAGAGGGGGTTGTGGGACATCTTAACACATTACTCAGTGTGTGTCTGTGTGTGGTGACAGGCAGAGGGGGTTGTGGGACATCTTAACACATTACTCAGTGTGTGTCTGTGTGTGGTGACAGGCAGAGGGGTTGTGGGACATCTTAACACATTACTCAGTGTGTGTCTGTGTGTGGTGACAGGCAGAGGGGGTTGTGGGACATCTTAACACATTATTCAGTGTGTGTCTGTGTGTGGTGACAGGCAGAGGGGTTGTGGGACATCTTAACACATTACTCAGTGTGTGTCTGTGTGTGGTGACAGGCAGAGGGGTTGTGGGACATCTTAACACATTACTCAGTGTGTGTCTGTGTGTGGTGACAGGCAGAGGGGGTTGTGGGACATCTTAACACATTACTCAGTGTGTGTCTGTGTGTGGTGACAGGCAGTGACAGGCAGAGGGGGTTGTGGGACATCTTAACACATTACTCAGTGTGTGTCTGTGTGTGGTGACAGGCAGAGGGGGTTGTGGGACATCTTAACACATTACTCAGTGTGTGTCTGTGTGTGGTGACAGGCAGAGGGGGTTGTGGGACATCTTAACACATTACTCAGTGTGTGTCTGTGTGTGGTGACAGGCAGAGGGGGTTGTGGGACATCTTAACACATTACTCAGTGTGTGTCTGTGTGTGGTGACAGGCAGAGGGGTTGTGGGACATCTTAACACATTACTCAGTGTGTGTCTGTGTGTGGTGACAGGCAGAGGGGGTTGTGGGACATCTTAACACATTACTCAGTGTGTGTCTGTGTGTGGTGACAGGCAGAGGGGGTTGTGGGACATCTTAACACATTCTGTACATAAAAAGTAAATTAACTGGAAAGTTATGCTTTTTTCAACTCCTGAAGAAATATAATTTGGAGCACAGGAGGTTGTTGGCACCTTAATTGGGGAGGACAGGCTCATGGTAATGGCTGGAGAGGACTAGGGTGGAGTGGTATTAAATACATCACAACACAGAGTTTCTATGTGTTTGAGTCCATTCCATTCGCTCTGTTCCAGCCATTATTGTGAACCGCCCTCCCCTCCGCCAGCCTCCACTGATTTGGAGAAATCTCTCTTTTGGGGCACTCCGCATTGTAAAAAGTCTCTCCTTCTCTTTCTAGAGTCAATTAACTTAACCCTCCCTATATGTGAGTCCCGAAGACAATAACCGATCACCTCTGTGATCTTAACTTTGATTAAAAACAGAAGTCAGAGATGATGTAGTTAGTCCATTTATAGCCATCGTGTTGGAAAAGGAACTTAAAGAATCCAAGGAAAGATAAGTTAACATACAGACATGTACATTCACTTCAATTCAAATAGAACCTTAAAGACATGATCACCGTACCTTAAAGACATGATCACCGTACCATTAAAGACATGATCACCGTACCTTAAAGACGTGATCACCGTACCTTAAAGACGTGATCACCGTACCTTAAAGACATGATCACCGCCGTACCCGTTAAAGACGTGATCACCGTACCTTAAAGACGTGATCACCGTACCTGATAAAGACATGATCACCGTACCTTAAAGACGTGATCACCGTACCTTAAAGACATGATCACCGTAAAGACCTTAAAGACATGATCACCGTACCTTAAAGACATGATCACCGTACCTTAAAGACATGATCACCGTACCTGATCAAAAAGACATGATGATCACCGTACCTTAAAGACATGATCACCGTACCTGATAAAGACATGATCACCGTACCTTAAAGACATGATCACCGTACCTTAAAGACATGATCACCGTACCTTAAAGACATGATCACCGACATGATCACTTAAAGACCGATCACCTACCTTAAAGACATGATCACCGTACCTTAAAGACATGATCGCCATGTACCTTAAAGACATGATCACCATACCTTAAAGACATGATGATCATGATCACCGTACCTTAAAGACATGATGATCACCGTACCTTAAAGACGTGATCACCGACATGATCACCATACTTAAAGACATGATCAAAAGACATGATCACCGACATGATCACTTAAAAGACATGATCACCGTACCTTAAAGACATGATCACCGTACCTTAAAGACATGATCACCGTACCTTAAAGACATGATCACCGTACCTTAAAGACATGATCACCGTACCTTAAAGACATGATCACCGTACCTTAAAGACATGATCACCGTACCTTAAAGACATGATCACCGTACCTAAAGACATGATCACCGATACCTTAAAGACATGATCACCCTTAAAGACATGATCACCATACCTTAAAGACATGATCACCATACCTTAAAGACATGATCACCATACCTTAAAGACATGATCACCGTACCTTAAAGACATGATCACCGACATGATCACCGTACCTTAAAGACATGATCACCGACATGATCACCGTTAAAGACATGATCACCGTACCTTAAAGACATGATCACCGTACCGACATGATCCTTAAAGACATGATCACCGACATGACACCGTTAAAGACATGATCACCGTACCTTAAAGACATGATCACCGACATGATCACTTAAAGACATGATCACCGTACCTTAAAGACATGATCACCGTACCTTAAAGACATGATCACCGTACCTTAAAGACATGATCACCGCCGTACCTTAAAGACATGATCACCTTAAAGACATGATCACCGTACCTTAAAGACATGATCACCGTAACATGATCACCGTACCTTAAAGACATGATCACCGTACCTTGAAAGACATGTGATCATGATCCCGTACCTTAAAGACATGATGATCACCGTACCTTAAAGACATGATCACCGTACCTTAAAGACATGATCACCGTACCTTAAAGACATGATCACCGTACCTTAAAGACATGATCACTGTACCTTAAAGACATGATCACCAAAGACATGATCCTTAAAGACATGATCACCCTTAAAGACATGATCCTTAAAGACATGATCACCGACATACCTTAAAGACATGATCACCTGTACCTTAAAGACATGATTACCGTACCTTAAAGACATGATCACTGTACACTGATAAAGACATGATCACCGACATGATCCTTAAAGACATGATCACTGTACCTTAAAGACATGATTTCCGTACCTTAAAGACATGATCACCATACCTTAAAGACATTAATTTACACAATTTTTGTGTTTTTTCTTGCAGTGTTTTTCAAACATCATCTTCATTGAATAACTATAGATCATATACAGTACATTCAGAAAGGATTCTGACCCCTTGACTTTTTCCACATTATGTTACATTACAGCCTTACACTAACATGGACACACACAATACCCCATAACGACAAAGCAAAATAATGTTGTCATTTTTTATAGCAAATTTATACATTTAAAAAACACTAAACTATCACATTTCCATTAGTATTCAGACCCTTTACTCAGTACTTTGTTGATGCACCTTTGGCAGCGATTACAGCCTTGAGTCGTTTTGGGTATGACGCTACAAGCTTGGTACACCTGTATTGGGGGAGTTTCTCCCAGTCTTCTCTGCAGATCCCCTCAAGCTTCATCAGATTGGATGGGGAGCATCGCTGCACAGCTATTTTCAGGTCTCTCCCAGAGATGTTGGATCGGGTTCAAGTCTGGGCTCTGGCTGGGCCACTAAAGGACATTCAGAGACTTGTCCCGAAGCCACTCCTGCATTGTCTTGGCTGTGTGCTTAGGGTCGTTGTCCTGTTGAAAGGTGAACCTTCACCTCAGTCTGAGGTCCTGAACGCTCTGGAGCAGGTTTTCATCAAGGATCTCTCTGTAGTTTGCTCCGTTCATCTTTCTCTCGATCCTGACTAGTCTCCCAGTCCCTGCCACTGACAAACATCATCACAGCATGATGCTGCCACCACCACCATGCTTCACCGCTGGTGCCAGGTGTCATCCAGATGTGATGCTTTGCATTCAGGTCAAAGAGTTCAATCTTGGTTTCATCAGACCAGAGAATCGTGTTTCTCAGTCCTTTAGGTGCCTTTTGGCAAACTGCAAGCGGGTTGTCATGTGCCTTTTACTGAGGAGTGGCTTCTGTCTGGTCACTACCATAAAGACCTGATTGGTGGAGTGCTGCAGAGATGGTTGTCCTTCTGGAAAGTTCTCCCATCTCCACAGAGGAACTCTGGAGTTCTGTCAGTGACCATCAGGTACTTGGTCACCTCCCTGACCAAGGCTCTGCTTGGTGGCCAGCTCTAGGAAGAGTCTTGGTGATGCCAAACTTCTTCCATTTAAGAATGATGGAGGCCACTGTGTTCTTGGGAACCTTCAATGCTGCAGAAATGTGTTGGTCTTGTAGTGGAAATTTCCTGTATTTACCAAATCATGAGACCAAACCACCACACAAGTCAGAGTTATCATAAAGTCCATCTTTAATTATTATGAGCTCCATCACAACCCTGTGACTCTCAGATCAATTCAGTGTCTATAAATGAATTCTCTGAGAGTGCTTACACATTGCAACTGAGATCCTTTATAGCAAAGACACACATAGCCAGACAGCATTGGCTATAAATGATCGTTCAGCTTTGTCTCCTAAACTATGTTCTTATCTCGCTCTTGGTACCACTCAGAACCATAAAACAAAACCTCATCCACTAGCATATATCAAATACACCCCCTCCTGGACAAGATCAGAGAGACAGTGACTGGCACACAGACACTGTGGAGCCAAGAGATAATTGGTTCCCCCTCAATCATCCATTCACATGGTTTAAAAGATGTGTTTACATATGAAGACAAGCTTGACCTCTCCCCTTTCTGAGGCCCAAGTAACTGAACCCAGGACAGAGAAAGGATCACTGCAAACGGCCTCCACTATAGTACAACAAGATACATTCTAAATGAGAAGTAACTGACCCCAGGACAGATAAAGGATAACTGCAAATGGCCTCCACTATAGTACAACAAGATACATTCTAAATGAGAAGTAACTCACAAGCATATAATGCAAATAAAACATCTTATCTATGTTACCCAAGATACATTCTGAATAATAACCCCCAGGACAGATAAAGGATAACTGTGGCCCCAGATAGTACAACAAGATACATTCTAAATGAGCTCTGAGGGACAGATAAAGGATCAACCTCAAATGGCCTCCACTTTTTACAACAAGATACACTGTTATCTGACAGATAAAGGATAACTACAAATGGCCTCCACTATAGTACAACAAGATACATTCTAAATGGAGAAGACTATCACCAACCTTATATCACCGTAAAGGCCCCAGGACAGATAAAGGATAACTATGGCCTCCACTATAGTACAACAAGATACATTCTAAATGAGTACAACTTATCTGTGAGAAGTAACTATATATAATCTGCAAATAAAACATCTTATCTATGTTACAACTATCTCTGGATTAATCCCCACAGTATCTGTGGGATCTATATACAATCCTGTTCTGAGACAATCTGTCTCAGAGCTCTATATACAATTCCTTCATCATGGCTTAGGGATCTGATATACACTTATCTGTGGGATCTTATATAGGCAGGGGTGAGTCTTTCCAAGTCATGTCCAATTAATTGAATTTACCACAGTTGGACTCCAATCAAGTTGTAGAAACATCTCAAGGATGATCAATGGAAACAGGATGCACCTGAGCTCTTTTTCGAGTCTCATAGCAAAGGGTCTGAATACTTATGTAAATAAGGTATTTATGTTTTGTATCGTTAATACATTAAAAAAAAATCTAAAAACCTTGTTTCGCTTTGTCATTATTAGTATTGTGTGTAGATTGATGAGGAAAAATATATATTTTAATCCATTTTAGGCTGTAACGTAGCAACATGTGGAAAAAGTCAAGGGTCCTGAATACTGTCCGAATGCACTAAATATACACTGAGTGGACAGAACATTAGGAACACCTTTCCATGACAGATTGACCAGGTGTGTACACTGTATCAGGAAACAAAATGTAAATGTTTGTTTTGTTGATACTTTTATCCAGTATATGGATAGTGGATCAGGCACTTTGAGTCCTTCCCAAATTTTTAGGCTCCTGTTGACAGCGGAACAGTAAGGAACAGGCTGGCTGGTTATTTCCTGGTTGTCTATCAGTCTGTCCAACAAGCATTACATCCAGACGATCTTAGCCCAACACATCCAGGCAAGCTCCAGGGTATAGTTTCCCCTAAGGTACAGGTCTAGGATCAGCTACCCCTCCACAATCTTAACCTTAACCATTGGTTAGAGAAATGCAAAACTGATCCAAGGTGAGTGTCTAGGATCAACTCCCTACTCAGTCCAGGTAGAACTGGTGCTAGCCGAGTATATCCAGGTAGACAGGTGTGTCTTTCCCCATGGTATAGAGGACCTTCTGAATGTCCTTGATGTTCAACCTCTGCTGTGGTTCCCTCTGCCAGCAGCCCAGCATCAGGTCATACACCTCCTTGGGACAAACCCTCGGCCTGTCCAGGACCTGACCCTGCACTAAACACTCTATGACCTGAGGAGGGGTTAGGGTGTAGGGGTTAGGGGTCAGTCAAACAGAGAGACAGAGAGAGGAGGGGTTAGGGTGTAGCAGTCAGTCAAACAGAGAGACAGAGAGAGGAGGGGTTAGGGTGTAGGGGTTAGGGGTCAGTCAAACAGAGAGACAGAGAGAGGAGGGGTTAGGGTGTAGGGGTTAGGGGTCAGTCAAACAGAGAGACAGAGAGAGGAGGGGTTAGGGTGTAGGGGTTAGGGGTCAGTAAAACAGAGAGACAGAGAGAGGATGGGTTAGGGTGTAGGGGTTAGGGGTCAGTCAAACAGAGAAACAGAGAGAGGAGGGGTTAGGGTGTAGGGGTTAGGGGTCAGTCAAACAGAGAGACAGAGAGAGGAGGGGTTAGGGTGTAGGGGTTAGGGGTCAGTCAAACAGAGAGACAGAGAGAGGAGGGGTTAGGGTGTAGGGGTTAGGGGTCAGTCAAACAGAGAAACAGAGAGAGGAGGGGTTAGGGTGTAGGGTTTAGGGGTCAGTCAAACAAAGAGACAGAGAGAGGAGGGGTTAGGGTGTAGGGGTTAGGGGTCAGTCAAACAGAGAGACAGAGAGAGGAGGGGTTAGGGTGTAGGGGTTAGGGGTCAGTCAAACAGAGAAACAGAGAGAGGAGGGGTTAGGGTGTAGCGGTCAGTCAAACAGAGAGACAGAGAGAGGAGGGGTTAGGGTGTAGGGGTTAGGGGTCAGTCAAACAGAGAGACAGAGAGAGGAGGGGTTAGGGTGTAGGGGTTAGGGGTCAGTCAAACAGAGAGACAGAGAGAGGATGGGTTAGGGTGTAGGGGTTAGGGGTCAGTCAAACAGAGAGACAGAGAGAGGAGGGGTTAGGGTGTAGGGGTTGGGGTCAGTCAAACAGAGAGACAGAGAGGGATGGGTTAGGGTGTAGGGGTTAGGGGTCAGTCAAACAGAGAAACAGAGAGAGGAGGGGTTAGGGTGTAGGGGTTAGTGGTCAGTCAATACAGAGAGACAGAGAGAGGAGGGGTTAGGGTGTAGGGGTTAGGGGTCAGTCAAACAGAGAGACAGAGAGAGGAGGGGTTAGGGTGTAGGGGTTAGGGGTCAGTCAAACAGAGAGAAGAGGGGTTAGGGTGTAGGCGTTAGGGTGTAGGGGTCAGTCAGAGAGGGATGGGTTAGGGTGTAGGGGTTAGGGGTCAGTCAAACAGAGAGACAGAGAGAAGAGGGGTTAGGGTGTAGGCGTTAGGGTGTAGGGGTCAGTCAGAGAGAGGATGGGTTAGGGTGTAGGGGTTAGGGGTCAGTCAAACAGAGAGACAGAGAGAGGAGGGGTTAGGGTGTAGGGGTTAGGGGTCAGTCAAACAGAGAGACAGAGAGATGATGCAGAGATTATTGTACACCTGTTTTTACACTACATACATTTGGGTTTCAAAACATTAATATGCTCTCACTGACTATAGGTTAATATTTTTTTCTAGAAACGGGGGTAATATCAATTTCAAATAAAATATTGACACTTCAAGTGCATGAATTACGAGGGGAATGTGCACCCCTTGACAGGTTATTTCTTAAGGGCAGTTTGATTGTACTAATAAACTTGATAGTAAGAGTAATATTAATTAAATTCCATTGTTTACCCCTCCCCTGGGAGTTCTGGAATACTGCATAAATAAATCACAGAGAGCTGGACCGGTGCTCCTAGAGGTGCTCTTAAATGTGTTATATAGTCACTAGGGGTGCTCCTAAATGTGTTATATAGACACTAGGGGTGCTCCTAGGGGTGCTCCTAAATGTGTTATATAGACACTAGGGGTGCTACTAAATGTGTTATGTAGACACTAGGGGTGCTCCTAGGGTGCTCCTAAATGTGTTATATAGTCACTAGGGTGCTACTAAATGTGTTATATAGACACTAGGGGTGCTCTAAATGTGTTATATAGACACTAGGGGTGCTCCTAAATGTGTTATATATACACTAGGGGTGCTCCTAAATGTGTTATATAGACACTAGGGGTGCTCCTAAATGTGTTATATAGACACTAGGGGTGCTACTAAATGGGGGGGTGCTCCTAAATGTGTTATATAGACACTAGGGGTGCTCCTAAATGTGTTATATAGACACTAGGGGCTGCTCTAGGGGTGCTAAATGTGTTATATAGACACTAAATGTGTTATATACACACTAGGGGTGCTCCTAAATGTGTTATATACACACTAGGGGTGCTCTAGGGTGCTCCTAAATGTGTTATATAGACACTAGGGGTGCTCCTAAATGTGTTATATAGACACTAGGGGTGCTCCTAAATGTGTTATATAGACACTAGGGGTGCTCCTAAATGGGGGGTGCTCCTAGGGTGCTCCTAAATGTGTTATATAGACACTAGGGGTGCTCCTAAATGTGTTATATAGACACTAGGGGTGCTCCTAAATGTGTTATATAGACACTAGGGGTGCTCCTAGGGGTGCTCCTAAATGTGTTATATAGTCACTACTCTTGTCTTCAGACCACCAATACAAATGTGATTTGAAATGGCGTCCTATTGCCTAAATAGTCCACTACTCTTGACCAGAGCCCTAAGGGACGCAGGCAAGGTGTTGGTGGTCCAGTATACCTCGTTGTTGGCCAGCTGAAACCACGGCTGCTTCCCGTAGGTGAAGATCTCCCAGAGGATGACTCCAAAGCTCCAAACGTCACTTTCTGTTGTGAACTTTCTGTACATGATGCTCTCAGGGGGCATCCAGCGGATCGGCAACATGGTGTGACCTCCGACCTGAAACAGGTTAACAGGACTATATTAGTATAGCGCTGTGTGACCTCCGACCTGAAACAGGTTAACAGGACTATATTAGTGCAGCTCTGTGTGACCTGATACAGGTTAACAGCTAATCACAGTGCTGACAGCATCAACAAGACTGATGTTACTGTTGTAATCACGGTCCTGACAGCATCAACAGGACTGATGTTACTGTTGTAATCACGGTCCTGACAGCATCAACAAGACTGATGTTACTGTTGTAATCACGGTCCTGACAGCATCAACAAGACTGATGTTACTGTTGTAATCACGGTCCTGACAGCATCAACAAGACTGATGTTACTGTTGTAATCACAGTCCTGACAGCATCAACAAGAATGATGTTACTGTTGTAATCATGGTCCTGACAGCATCAACAAGACTGATGTTACTGTTGTAATCATGGTCCTGACAGCATCAACAAGACTAATGTTACTGTTGTAATCATGGACAGCATCAACAAGACTGATGTTACTGTTGTAATTATGGTCCTGACAGCATCAACAAGACTGATGTTACTGTTGTAATCACGGTCCTGACAGCATCAACAAGACTGATGTTACTGTTGTAATCACGGTCCTGACAGCATCAACAAGACTGATGTTTCTGTTGTAATCACGGTCCTGACAGCATCAACAAGACTGATGTTACTGTTGTAATCACGGTCCTGACAGCATCAACAAGACTGATGTTACTGTTGTAATCACGGTCCTGACAGCATCAACAAGACTGATGTTACTGTTGTAATCACAGTCCTGACAGCATCAACAAGAATGATGTTACTGTTGTAATCATGGTCCTGACAGCATCAACAAGACTGATGTTACTGTTCCGCACACTATCACCTTGGGGTTGGGTGTGAAGGTCACTATCAACTAGGGGTTGGGTGTGGAGAACACAGACACTATCACCTTGGGGTTGGGTGTGAAGGACACTATCACCTTGGGGTTGGGTGTGAAGGACACTATCAACTAGGGGTTGGGTGTGAAGAACACAGACACTATCACCTTGGGGTTGGGTGTGAAGGACACTATCAACTAGGGGTTGGGTGTTAAGAACACAGACACTATCACCTTGCGGTTGGGAGTGAAAGACACAGACACTATAACCTTGCGGTTGGGAGTGAAGGACACAGACACTATCACCTTGGGGTTGGGTGTGAAAAACACAGACACTATGACCTTGGGGTTGGGTGTGAAGTACACTATCACCTTGGGGTTGGGTGTGAAGGACAGGGGTTGGGTGTGACACTATCACCTTGGGGTTGGGTGTGAAGGACAGAGACACTATCACCTTGGGGTTGGGTGTGAAGGACACTATCACCTTGGGGTTGGGTGTGAAGGACACTATCACCTTGAGACACTATCACCTTGGGGTTGGGTGTGAAGGACACAGACACTATCACCTTGGGGTTGGGTGTGAAGGACACTATCACCTTGGGGTTGGGTGTGAAGGACACTATCACCTTGGGGTTGGGTGTGAAGGACACTATCACCTTGGGGTTGGGTGTGAAGGACACTATCACCTTGGGGTTGGGTGTGAAGGACACTATCACCACTTCACCTTGGGGTTGGGTGTGAAGGACACTATCACCTTGGGGTTGGGTGTGAAGGACACTATCACCTTGGGGTTGGGTGTGAAGGACACTATCACCTTGGGGTTGGGTGTGAAGGACACTATCACCTTGGGGTTGGGTGTGAAGGACACTATCACCTTGGGGTTGGGTGTGAAGAACACACTATCACCTTGGGGTTGGGTGTGAAGGACACACCACCTGGGGTTGGATGTGAAGGTCACACACTATAACCTTGGGGTTGGGAGTGAAGAACACAGACACTATCACCTTGGGGTTGGGTGTGAAGAACACAGACACTATCACCTTGGGGTTGGGTATGAAGGACACAGACACTATCACCTTGGGGTTGGGTGTGAAGGACAGATACACTATCACCTTGGGGTTGGGTGTGAAGGACACTATCACCTTGGGGTTGGGTGTGAAGGACACAGACACTATCACCTTGGGGTTGGATGTGAAGGTCACAGACACTATCACCTTGGGGTTGGGTGTGAAGGGGTCAAGACACTATCACCTTGGGGTTGGGTGTGAAGACACTATCACCTTGGGGTTGGGTGTGAAGGACACACCTTGACACTATCACCTTGGGGTTGGGTGTGAAGGACACTATCACCTTGGGGTTGGGTGTGAAGGACACTATCACCTTGGGGTTGGGTGTGAAGACACTATCACCTTGGGGTTGGGTGGGGTTGGGTGTGAAGGACACTATCACCTTGGGGTTGGGTGAAAGACACTATCACGTTGGGGTTGGGTGTGAAAGACACTATCACCTTGGGGTTGGGTGTGAAGGACACTATCACCTTGGGGTTGGGTGTGACACATCACCTTGGGGTTGGGTGTGAAAGACACTATCACCTTGGGGTTGGGTGTGAAAGACACTATCGCCTTGGGGTTGGGTGTGAAATACACTATCACCTTGGGGTTGGGTGTGAAAACACTATCACCTTGGGGTTGGGTGTGAAATACACTATCACCTTGGGGTTGGGTGTGAAGGACACAGACACTATCACCTTGGGGTTGGGTGTGAAAGACACTATCACCTTGGGGTTGGGTGTGAAGAACACAGACACTATCACATCACCTTGGGGTTGGGTGTGAAGGACACTATCACCTTGGGGTTGGGTGTGAAGAAGGACACTATCACCTTGGGGTTGGGTGTGAAGGACACTATCACCTTGGGGTTGGGTGTGAAGGACACTATCACCTTGGGGTTGGGTGTGAAGGACACAGACACTATCACCTTGGGGTTTGGGTGTGAAGGACACTATCACCTTGGGGTTCAGGTGTGAAGGACACTATCACCTTGGGGTTGGGTGTGAAGGACACCATCACCTTGGGGTTGGGTGTGAAAGACACTATCACCATGGGGATTGGGTGTGAAGGACACTATCACCTTGGGGTTGGGTGTGAAGGACACAGACACTATCACCTTGGGGTTGGGTGTGAAGGACACACTATCACCTTGGGGTTGGGTGTGAAACTACACTATCACCTTGGGGTTGGGTGTGAAAGTGTGAAAGGACACTATCACCTTGGGGTTGGGTGTGAAGGACACTATCACCTTGGGGTTGGGTGTGAACAGACACTATCCCACCTTGGGGTTGGGTGTGAAGACACCACTCACCTTGGGGTTGGGTGTGAAAGACACTATCACCTTGGGGTTGGGTGTGAAACACTACACAGGCACTATCACCTTGGGGTTGGGTGTGAAGGACACTATCACCTTGGGGTTGGGTGTGAAGGACACTATCACCTTGGGGTTGGGTGTGAAGGACACAGTGTGACACTATCACCTTGGGGTTGGGTGTGAAAGACACTATCACCTTGGGGTTGGGTGTGAAAGACACAGGCACTATCACACCTTGGGTTGGGTGTGAAACTACACCTTGGGGTTGGGTCGCACTATCACTTGGGGTTGGGTGTGAAATACACTATCACCTTGGGGTTGGGTGTGAAATACACTATCACCTTGGGGTTGGGTGTGAAGGACACAGACACTATCACCTTGGGGTTGGGTGTGAAGGACACAGACACTATCACCTTGGGGTTGGGTGTGAAGAACACAGACACTATCACCTTGGGGTTGGGTGTGAAGGACACTATCACCTTGGGGTTGGGTGTGAAGGACACTATCACCTTGGGGTTGGGTGTGAAGGACACTATCACCTTGGGGTTGGGTGTGAAGGACACTATCACCTTGGGGTTGGGTGTGAAGGACACTATCACCTTGGGGTTGGGTGTGAAGGACACTATCACCTTGGGGTTGGGTGTGAAGGACACTATCACCTTGGGGTTGGGTGTGAAGGACACTACACTATCACCTTGGGGTTGGGTGTGAAAAACACAGACACTATCACCTTGGGGTTGGGTGTGAAGGACTTGGGGTTGGGTGTGAAGGACACATCACCTTGGGGTTGGGTGTGAAGGACACTATCACCTTGGGGTTGGGTGTGAAGGACACTATCACCTTGGGGTTGGGTGTGAAGGACACTATCACCTTGGGGTTGGGTGTGAAGGACACTATCACCTTGGGGTTGGGTGTGAAGGACACTATCACCTTGGGGTTGGGTGTGAAGGACACTATCACCTTGGGGTTGGGTGTGAAGACACTATCACCTTGGGGTTGGGTGTGAAGGACACTATCACCTTGGGGTTGGGTGTGAAGGACACTATCACCTTGGGGTTGGGTGTGAAGGACACTATCACCTTGGGGTTGGGTGTGAAGAACACAGACACTATCACACTTGGGGTTGGGTGGGTGAAGAACACAGACACTATCACCTTGGGGTTGGGTGAAGGACACTATCACCTTGGGGTTGAAGGACACTATCACCTTGGGGTTGGATGTGAAGGACACTATCACCTTGGGGTTGGGTGTGAAGGACACTATCACCTTGGGGTTGGATGTGAAAAACACAGACACTATCACATTGGGGTTGGGTGTGAAGGACACTATCACCTTGGGGTTGGGTGTGAAGGACACTATCACCTTGGGGTTGGGTGTGAAGGACACTATCACCTTGGGGTTGGGTGTGAAGGACACTATCACCTTGGGGTTGGGTGTGAAGGACACTATCACCTTGGGGTTGGGTGTGAAGGACACTATCACCTTGGGGTTGGGGTGTGAAGGGCCACACTATCACCTTGGGGTTGGGTGTGAAGGACACTATCACCTTGGGGTTGGGTGTGAAGGACACTATCACCTTGGGGTTGGGTGTGAAGGACACTATCACCTTGGGGTTGGGTGTGAAGGACACTATCACCTTGGGGTTGGGGTTGTGAAAACTATCACAGACACTATCACATTGGGGTTGGGTGTGAAGGACACTATCACCTTGGGGTTGGGTGTGAAGGACACTATCACCTTGGGGTTGGGTGTGAAGGACACTATCACCTTGGGGTTGGGTGTGAAGGACACTATCACCTTGGGGTTGGGTGTGAAGGACACTATCACCTTGGGGTTGGGTGTGAAGGACACTATCACCTTGGGGTTGGGTGTGAAGGGGTTGGGTGTGACACTATCACCTTGGGGTTGGGTGTGAAGGACACTATCACCTTGGGGTTGGGTGTGAAGGACACTATCACCTTGGGGTTGGGTGTGAAGGACACTATCACCTTGGGGTTGGGTGTGAAGGACACTATCACCTTGGGGTTGGGTGTGAAGGACACTATCACCTTGGGGTTGGGTGTGAAAGACACTATCACCTTGGGGTTGGGTGTGAAGGACACTATCACCTTGGGGTTGGGTGTGAAGGACACTATCACCTTGGGGTTGGGTGTGATGGACACTATCACCTTGGGGTTGGATGTGAAAACACAGACACTATCACATTGGGGTTGGGTGTGAAGGACACTATCACCTTGGGGTTGGGGTTGGGTGAAGGACACTATCACCTTGGGGTTGGGTGTGAAGGACACTATCACCTTGGGGTTGGGTGTGAAGGACACTATCACCTTGGGGTTGGGTGTGAAGAACACTTAGCTAGCACACTGATGTGGCGTTAAAATATTAAACACATCATCATTAAACTATCCCCATATTTACCACTCAGTGTCATATCTATATCCTGGGACTTTGTGTGTGTGTGTGTGTGTGTGTGTGTTCAGTGTGTTAACTGAAACCCTGTCTGTCCCAGCGTAGCAGGGGGAGATGGGATTAGTCATGTGGAGAACAGAGTGGCATGGCAGGGGATGTATTATAGGCCCAGTAGGACTCCTCATGGCTGCCTCACAAATTGAACCTTATTCCCTATATAGTGCACTACTATTGACCAAGGCCTGTTAGAAAACCCATAGCACTCTGGTCTAAAATAGTGCACTAAATAGGAAATATGGTGCAATATGGATATGGTCTAAAGTAGTGCACTATATAGGAAATAGGGTTCCATGTTTATCAGGCCCTTACAAGGTCTATGGCCCAGAGCTAACAGGTAGCCATGAGGTGTAGATGGTTATCAGGCCCTTACCTCATGGCTACCTGTTAGCTCTGGGGCCTAGACCTCGTAAGGGCCTGATAACCATCTACACCTCATGGCTACTTGTTAGGTCTGGGCCATAGACCTCGTAAGGGCCTGATAAACATCTACACCTCATGGCTACCTGTTAGCTCTGGGCCATAGACCTCGTAAGGGCCTGATAAACATCTAGACTCTCCACAGGCCTGATAACCATCTACACCTCATGTCTACCTGTTAGCTCTGGGCCATAGACCTCGTAAGGGCCTGATAACCATCTAGACACTCCCCAGGCCTGATAACCATCTACACCTCATGGCTACCTGTTAGCTCTGGGCCATAGATCTCGTAAGGGCCTGATAACCATCTAGACTCTCCCCAGGCCTGATAACCATCTACACCTCATGGCTACCTGTTAGCTCTGGGCCATAGACCTCGTAAGGGCCTGATAAACATCTAGACTCTCCCCAGGACTGATAAACATCTAGACTCTCCCCAGGCCTGATAACCATCTAGACTCTCCCCAGGACTGATAACCATCTAGACTCTCCCCAGGCCTGATAACCATCTAGACTCTCCCCAGGCCTGATAACCAGGCCTGATCACCTCAACTCCTCAGTCAGACAGTGGCTAACATGGATTCCATTTTAGGAGTATGGCAGCCAATAAGCCACCCTCTGCTGGGCAGCTGCCAGGCAGAGATAAGAAGCTGCTGCACTGTCACCTGGTATTAACTAGTTGTGATGATAAACTCACTGTCACCTGGTATTAACTAGTTGTGATGATAACTCACTGTCACCTGGTATTGACTAGTTGTGATGATAACTCACTGTTGTCTGGTATTAACTAGTTGTCTGGTATTAGCTAGTTGTGATGATAACGCACTGTTATCTGGAATTAACTAGTTGTGATGATAACTCACTGTTGTCTGGTATTAACTAGTTGTGATGATAACTCACTTGTCTGGTATTAACTAGTTGTGATGATAACTCAATGTTATCTGGTATTAACTAGTTGTGATGATAACTCACTGTTTTCTGGTATTAACTAGTTGTGATGGTAACTCACTGTTATCTGAAATTAACTAGTTCTCTGGTATTAACTAGTTGTGATGATAACTCACTGTTATCTGGTATTAACTAGTTGTGATAATAACTCACTGTTGTCTGGTATTAACTAGTTGTGATGATAACTCACAGTACAGAGGCATGCTCTTCAGCCCTGTGGAGATATCAGCCTGTCCTGGTTTCAACTACAGAGGCATGCTCTTCAGCCCTGTGGAGATATCAGCCTGTCCTGGTTACTTTCTGAAGGCTCTGTATATATCCTGATGCCCTTTTTCACGGTCCTGACGCATTTAAAGGATGACTTGATCAAAGGAGTTACAGGCGCCACACATGGAGTGTACTGCACTGCTTTGCTTTATCTTGGCCAGGTCGCAGTTGGAAATGAGAACTTGTTCTCAACTGGCCCACCTGGTTAAATAAAGGTGATGTGAAAAAAAAAAATATATACATTTCAGATGTCTCTCTCACACGTTCATTACGTGAGGTTGTTGGGAAGAACAGAAATTCACCAGACTGTAACAGTAACATGTTGACATGAGGCAGCTTCCTCCACAGAGAACCAAGAGGGACACTACACCCCCTCGTGGACTGCCCCACTGTGTTTACTTCAAGGGGGCACTACGCCCCGTGGACTGCCCCACTGTGTTTACTTCAAGGGGGCACTACGCCCCCTCGTGGACTGCCCCACTGTGTTTACTTCAAGGGGGACACTACACCCCCTCGTGGACTGCCCCACTGTGTTTACTTCAAGAGGGACACTACACCCCCTCGTGGACTGCCCCACTGTGTTTACTTCTGCCCCAAGAGGGGGCACTACGCCCCCTCGTGGACTGCCCCACTGTGTTTACTTCAAAAGGGACACTACGCCCCCTCGTGGACTGCCCCACTGTGTTTACTTCAAGAGGGACACTACACCCCCTAGTGGACTGCCCCACTGTGTTTACTTCAAGGGGGCACTACGCCCCCTTGTGGACTGCCCCACTGTGTTTACTTCAAGAGGGGCACTACACCCCCTCGTGGACTGCCCCACTGTGTTTACTTCAAGGGGGCACTACGCCCCCTCGTGGACTGCCCCACTGTGTTTACTTCAAGAGGGACACTACACCCCCTCGTGGACTGCCCCACTGTGTTTACTTCAAGGGGAGCACTACGCCCCCTTGTGGACTGCCCCACTGTGTTTTCTTCTTATCATATAAGGACATTTTTTTGCTCTAGATTAAAAACGTCTTAGGGATAGGGGGCAGTATTTTACGTCCGGATGAAAAGCGTGCCCAAAGTAAACTGCTTGCTACTCAGGCCCAGAAGCTAAGATATGCATATCATTATTAGATTTGGATAGAAAACATTCTGAAGTTTCTAAAACTGTTTGAATAATGTCTGTGAGTATAACATAACTGATTTGACAGGCGGAACCCCGAGCACAATCCAACCTGGGATTTTTTTGGGGGTCAATCTGTTTTGCATTAGATTTCTATGGTAAGCCCTTTTTAATAGGAATCGGCTTGTAGTTCCTATGGCTTCCACTAGATGTCAACAGTCTTTAGAAATTGGTTGATGTTTTTCCTTTGAGAAATGAAGAAGTAGCCCTGCTCTTCCATGTGTCAGGTGGACTCAAATCTTTTGGTGCGAGCGACCTGGAACGCGCTTCACTTTGTTTTCGTTATTTCTGACTTTTGTGTCATGCCTGGCTGGTTGAAATATGATTTTCACGTGTTTGTATGCTGGGTGCTGTCCTCAGATAAACGCACGGTCTGCTTTCGCCGTGAAGCCTTTTTGAAATCTGACACTGCGGCTGATGAACAAGTTAGGGGAGTGATGAGCTCTACAGCAGAGTCTCACAACTCAATCGCTGGTTGAAAACTGTTTTCTGCCCCTCCCAAAAGATAGAATTTGTAGATAATTGGCCCTCTTTCTGGGACTCACCCACAAACAGGACCAAGCCTGACCTGCTGAGGAGTGACGGACTCCATCCTAGCTGGAGGGGTGCTCTCATCTTATCTACCAAAATAGACAGGGCTCTAACTCCTCTAGCTCCACAATGAAATAGGGTGCAGGCCAGGCAGCAGGCTGTTAGCCAGCCTGCCAGCATAGTGGAGTCTGCCACTAGCACAGTCAGTGTAGTCAGCTCAGCTATCACCATTGAGACCGTGTCTGTGCCTCGACCTAGGTTGGGCAAAACTAAACATGGCGGTGTTCGCCTTAGCAATCTCCCTAGGATAAAGACCACCTCCATTCCTGTCATTACTGAAAGAGATCATGATACCTCACATCTCAAAATAGGACTACTTAATGTTAGATCCCTTACTTCAAAGGCAATTATAGTCAATGAACTAATCACTGATCATAATCTTGATGTGATTGGCCTGACTGAAACATGGCTTAAGCCTGATGAATTTACTGTTTTAAATGAGGCCTCACCTCCTGGCTACACTAGTGACCATATCCCCGTGCATCCCGCAAAGGCGGAGGGGTTGCTAACATTTACGATAGCAAATTTCAATTTACAAAAAAAAAATGACGTTTTCGTCTTTTGAGCTTCTAGTCATGAAATCTATGCAGCCTACTCAATCACTTTTTATAGCTACTGTTTACAGGCCTCCTGGGCCATATACAGCGTTTCTCACTGAGTTCCCTGAATTCCTATCGGACCTTGTAGTCATAGCAGATAATATTCTAATCTTTGGTGACTTTAATATTCACATGGAAAAGTCCACAGACCCACTCCAAAAGGCTTTCGGAGCCATCATCGACTCAGTGGGTTTTGTCCAACATGTCTCTGGACCCACTCACTGTCACAGTCATACGCTGGACCTAGTTTTGTCCCATGGAATAAATGTGGTGGATCTTAATGTTTTTCCTCATAATCCTGGACTATCGGACCACCATTTTATTACGTTTGCAATTGCAACAAATAATCTGCTCAGACCCCAACCAAGGAACATCAAAAGTCGTGCTATAAATTCACAGACAACACAAAGATTCCTTGATGCCCTTCCAGACTCCCTCTGCCTACCCAAGGACGCCAGAGGACAAAAATCAGTTAACCACCTAACTGAGGATCTCAATTTAACCTTGCGCAATACCCTAGATGCAGTTGCACCCCTAAAAACTAAAAAAAATTCTCATAAGAAACTAGCTCCCTGGTACACAGAAAATACCCGAGCTCTGAAGCAAGCTTCCAGAAAATTGGAACGGAAATGGCACCACACCAAACTGGAAGTCTTCCGACTAGCTTGGAAAGACAGTACCGTGCAGTACCGAAGAGCCCTTACTGCTGCTCGATCATCCTATTTTTCTAACTTAATTGAGGAAAATAAGAACAATCCGAAATTCCTTTTTGATACTGTCGCAAAGCTAACTAAAAAGCAGCATTCCCCAAGAGAGGATGACTTTCACTTTAGCAGTGATAAATTCATGAACTTCTTTGAGGAAAAGATTATGATTATTAGAAAGCAAATTACGGACTCTTCTTTAAACCTGCGTATTCCTCCAAACCTCAGTTGTCCTGAGTCTGCACAACTCTGCCAGGACCTAGGATCAAGAGAGACGCTCAAGTGTTTTAGTACTATATCTCTTGACACAATGATGAAAATAATCATGGCCTCTAAACCTTCAAGCTGCATACTGGACCCTATTCCAACTAAACTACTGAAAGAGCTGCTTCCTGTGCTTGGCCCTCCTATGTTGAACATAATAAACGGCTCTCTATCCACTGGATGTGTACCAAACTCACTAAAAGTGGCAGTAATAAAGCCTCTCTTGAAAAAGCCAAACCTTGACCCAGAAAATATAAAAACTATCAGCCTATATCGAATCTTCCATTCCTCTCAAAAATTTTAGAGAAGGCTGTTGCTCAGCAACTCACTGCCTTCCTGAAGACAAACAATGTATACGAAATGCTTCAGTCTGGTTTTAGACCCCATCATAGCACTGAGACGGCACTTGTGAAGGTGGTAAATGACATTTTAATGGCATCGGACCGAGGCTCTGCATCTGTCCTCGTGCTCCTAGACCTTAGTGCCGCTTTTGATACCATCGATCACCACATTCTTTTGGAGAGATTGGAAACCCAAATTGGTCTACACGGACAAGTTCTGGCCTGGTTTAGATCTTATCTGTCGGAAAGATATCAGTTTGTCTCTGTGAATGGTTTGTCCTCTGACAAATCAACTGTAAATTTCGGTGTTCCTCAAGGTTCCGTTTTAGGACCACTATTGTTCTCACTATATATTTTACCTCTTGGGGATGTTATTCGAAAACATAATGTAAACTTTCACTGCTATGCGGATGACACACAGCTGTACATTTCAATGAAACATGGTGAAGCCCCAAAATTGCCCTCGCTGGAAGCATGTGTTTCAGACATAAGGAAGTGGATGGCTGCAAATTTTCTACTATTAAACTCGGACAAAACAGAGATGCTTGTTCTAGGTCCCAAGAAACAAAGAGATATTCTGTTGAATCTGACAATTAATCTTAATGGTTGTACAGTCGTCTCAAATAAAACTGTGAAGGACCTCGGCGTTACTCTGGACCCTGATCTCTCTTTTGAAGAACATATCAAGACCATTTCAAGGACATCTTTTTTCCATCTACGTAACATTGCAAAAATCAGAAACTTTCTGTCCAAAAATGATGCAGAAAAATTAATCCATGCTTTTGTCACTTCTAGGTTAGACTACTGCAATGCTCTATTTTCCGGCTACCCGGATAAAGCACTAAATAAACTTCAGTTAGTGCTAAATACGGCTGCTAGAATCCTGACTAGAACCAAAAATTTGATCATATTACTCCAGTGCTAGCCTCTCTACACTGGCTTCCTGTCAAAGCAAGGGCTGATTTCAAGGTTTTACTGCTAACCTACAAAGCATTACATGGGCTTGCTCCTACTTATCTCTCTGATTTGGTCCTGCTGTACATACCTACACGTACCCTACGGTCACAAGACGCAGGCCTCCTAATTGTCCCTAGAATTTCTAAGCAAACAGCTGGAGGCAGGGCTTTCTCCTATAGAGCTCCATTTTTATGGAACGGTCTGCCTACCCATGTCAGAGACGCAAACTCGGTCTCAACCTTTAAGTCTTTACTGAAGACTCATCTCTTCAGTGGGTCATATGATTGAGTGTAGTCTGGCCCAGGAGTGGGAAGGTGAACGGAAAGGCTCTGGAGCAACGAACCGCCCTTGCTGTCTCTGCCTGGCCGGTTCCCCTCTTTCCACTGGGATTCTCTGCCTCTAACCCTATTACAGGGGCTGGGTCACTGGCTTACTGGGGCTCTCTCATGCCGTCCCTGGAGGGGGTGCGTCACCTGAGTGGGTTGATTCACTGTTGTGGTCATCCTGTCTGGGTTGGCGCCCCCCTTGGGTTGTGCCGTGGCGGAGTTCTTTGTGGGCTATACTCAGCCTTGTCTCAGGATGGTAAGTTGGTGGTTGAAGATATCCCTCTAGTGGTGTGGGGGCTGTGCTTTGGCAAAGTGGGTGGGGTTATATCCTTCCTGTTTGGCCCTGTCCGGGGTGACCTCGGATGGGGCCACAGTGTCTCCTGACCCCTCCTGTCTCAGCCTCCAGTATTTATGCTGCAGTAGTTTATGTGTCGGGGGCTGGGGTCAGTTTGTTATATCTGGAGTACTTCTCCTGTCCTATTCGGTGTCCTGTGTGAATCTAAGTGTGCGTTCTCTAATTCTCTCCTTCTCTCTTTCTTTCTCTCTCTCGGAGGACCCGAGCCCTAGGACCTGAGCTCCAGGACTACCTGACATGATGACTCCTTGCTGTCCCCAGTCCACCTGGCCATGCTGCTGTTCCAGTTTCAACTGACCTGAGCCCTAGGACCATGCCCCAGGACTACCTGACATGATGACTCCATGCTGTCCCCAGTCCACCTGGCCATGCTGCTGCTCCAGTTTCAACTTCCACCTGACTGTGCTGCTGCTCCAGTTTCAACTGTTCTGCCTTATTATTATTCGACCATGCTGGTCATTTATGAACATTTGAACATCTTGGCCATGTTCTGTTATAATCTCCACCCGGCACAGCCAGAAGAGGACTGGCCACCCCACATAGCCTGGTTCCTCTCTAGGTTTCTTCCTAGGTTTTGGCCTTTCTAGGGAGTTTTTCCTAGCCACCGTGCTTCTACACCTGCATTGCTTGCTGTTTGGGGTTTTAGGCTGGGTTTCTGTACAGCACTTTGAGATATCAGCTGATGTACGAAGGGCTATATAAATAAATTTGATTTGATTTGATGAACAACAAGTTTAGCTGTATTTTGATGCATAACACTTGTATGTTTAATGAATTCTTATTATGAATATTTCTGTTTTTGAATTTGGTGCGCTGCAATTTCACTGGATGTTGTCAAATCAATCCCGTTACCAGGATTCGAGCGGGAATGGATCACTAAGAAGTTAAAGGACATGGCACAGGTGTTCATAAATTATCAAATCTCTCAGTCCAAATGCTATTGTCCATCCATACATGAGTCCTTACCCTGTAGTAGTCTGTGCTGTAGATGTCTCTGGACATCCCGAAGTCTCCTATCTTCACCAACAGCCCGTTGCCCACTAGACAGTTCCTGGTGGCCAGGTCTCTGTGGACAAAGTGCTGGGAGGCCAGGTACACAATGCCGGCTGAGATCTGGGTAGCGATGTGTAACATCTGGGACAGACCCAGCTCTCCGTCAGTTTGAATGGGATGGCCATCCACAAGGATCATAGCATCTGGACCATGGACTCTGGAGAGAGAGAAACATAAACCTTCATCTATACAGTCTGTAGAGGCTGGCCATCTGGAGCTTGGACTCTGAAGAGAGAGAAACATAAACCTTCATCTATACAGTATGTAGAGGCTGGCCATCTGGAGCTTGGACTCTGAAGAGAGAGAAACATAAACCTTCATCTATACAGTATGTAGAGGCTGGCCATCTGGAGCTTGGACTCTGAAGAGAGAGAAACATAAACCTTCATCTATACAGTATGTAGAGGCTGGCCATCTGGAGCTTGGACTCTGAAGAGAGAGAAACATAAACCTTCATCTATACAGTATGTAGAGGCTGGCCATCTGGACCATGGACTCTGGAGAGAGAGAAACATAAACCTTCATCTATACAGTCTGTAGAGGCTGGCCATCTGGAGCTTGGACTCTGAAGAGAGAGAAACATAAACCTTCATCTATACAGTATGTAGAGGCTGGCCATCTGGACCATGGACTCTGGAGAGAGAGAAACATAAACCTTCATCTATACAGTCTGTAGAGGCTGGCCATCTGGACCATGGACTCTGAAGAGAGAAAAACATAAACCTCCATCTATACAGTATGTAGAGGATGGCCGTCTGGACCATGTGGACTCTGGAGAGAGAGATACGAAACAGAACAGAGGAGTAGTAGAGACAGAGGAGGAGTAGAGAAAGAGGAGTTTGATCTCTTACATTAGCTTGATAACTGTGGACATTTTTGCTTTCTCTTTGTTCTAAATAGAGACGGCATGTTGGATTGTGTAAAAATGCAGGAAATTAGCTTTAGATTCCCCCCAAATATTCCAGACCTCCCGTCAGGTTATGTCCCCCCCACTTCTAAAACCAAAGAGGCGCCCCTGTGTACCAGCATTGTTCCTATACCACTACCTGAGGAACTTGTTGAGGTCCCCATGCTTCATGTACTCAAACACCATGATGAGGGGATCTCCATCCACACAGACCCCATAGAACTTAACAATGTGGTCGTGCTGGAGGTTGGTGAGCAGCTCAGCTTCTCTCTGGAAGTCTTTTCTGGCTGACAGGTTGGGGTCCTTCAGGCTCTGGGAACCAAAGGGATACGCTGTTGGTTTCAGGGTCTGTGGATGAGATGGAGAAGTACTGTTGGTTTACAGACGGAACTACAGCATATAGACAACAGACAGGTTGGGGTCCTTCAGGCTCTGGGAACCAAAGGGACACACTGATGGTTTCAGGGTCTGTGGATGATAGAGAAGTACTGTTGTTTTACTGCTGGTACTACTGTAGTAGTAAACACATTGATATCAGACATCTTATAGACAACAGACAGGTTGAGGTCCTTCAGGGTCTGGGAAGAAGAGAGATGTACTGTTCGTATTCTGCTGGATGATGTCTGTAAATTACCAGTAGGTCTTCAGTTATACAAACCTAAAAAACACCTCATCACTCAGTAACATCCCCTCATCACTCAGTAACATCACATCCCCTCATCACTCAGTAACATCCCTCATCACTCAGTAACATCCCCTCATCACTCAGTAACAACACATCCCCTCATCACTCAGTAACATCCCCTCATCACTCAGTAACATCCCCTCATCACTCAGTAACAACACATCCCCTCATCACTCAGTAACATCCCCTCATCACTCAGTAACATCCCCTCATCACTCAGTAACAACACATCCCCTCATCACTCAGTAACAACCCCTCATCACTCAGGAACATCCCCTCATCACACAGTAACATCCCATCCTCTCATCACTCAGTAACATCACATCCCCTCATCACTCAGTAACATTCCCTAATCACTCAGTAACATCCCCTCATCACTCAGTAACATCCCTGCATCACTCAGTAACAAATCAAATCAAATTTATTTATATAGCCCTTCGTACATCAGCTGATATCTCAAAGTGCTGTACAGAAACCCAGCCTAAAACCCCAAACAGCAAGCAATGCAGGTGTAGAAGCACGGTGGCTAGGAAAAACTCCCTAGAAAGGCCAAAACCTAGGAAGAAACCTAGAGAGGAACCAGGCTATGTGGGGTGGCCAGTCCTCTTCTGGCTGTGCCAGGTGGAGATTATAACAGAACATGGCCAAGATGTTCAAATGTTCATAAATGACCAGCATGGTCGAATAATAATAAGGCAGAACAGTTGAAACTGGAGCAGCAGCACAGTCAGGTGGAAGTTGAAACTGGAGCAGCAGCATGGCCAGGTGCACTGGGGACAGCAAGGAGTCATCATGTCAGGTAGTCCTGGGGCATGGTCCTAGGGCTCAGGTCAGTTGAAACTGGAACAGCAGCATGGCCAGGTGGACTGGGGACAGCAAGGAGTCATCATGTCAGGTAGTCCTGGAGCTCAGGTCCTAGGGCTCAGGTCCTCCGAGAGAGAGAAAGAAAGAGAGAAGGAGAGAATTAGAGAACACACACTTAGATTCACACAGGACACCGAATAGGACAGGAGAAGTTCTCCAGATATAACAAACTGACCCCAGCCCCCGACACATAAACTACTGCAGCATAAATACTGGAGGCTGAGACAGGAGGGGTCAGGAGACACTGTGGCCCCATCCGAGGTCACCCCCGGACAGTGCCAAACAGGAAGGATATAACCCCACCCACTTTGCCAAAGCACAGCCCCCACACCACTAGAGGGATATCTTCAACCACCAACTTACCATCCTGAGACAAGGCTGAGTATAGCCCACAAAGATCTCCGCCATGGCACAACCCAAGGGGGGCGCCAACCCAGACAGGATGACCACAACAGTGAATCAACAACACATCCCCTCATCACTCAGTAACATCCCCTCATCACTCAGTAACATCCCCTCATCACTCAGAAACACCCCCTAATCACACAGTAACATCCCATCCTCTCATCACTCAGTAACATCCCCTCATCACTCAGTAACATCACATCCCCTAATCACTCAGTAACATCCCCTAATCACTCAGTAACATCACATCCCCTCATCACTCAGTAACATCCCCTCATCACTCAGAAACAACACATCCCCTCATCACTCAGTAACAACACATCCCCTCATCACTCAGAAACAACACATCCCCTCATCACTCAGTAACAACACATCCCCTCATCACTCAGAAACAACACATCCCCTCATCACTCAGAAACATCCCCTCATCACTCAGTCCATCCCCTCATCACTCAGTAACATCCCCTCATCACTCAGTAACATCCCCTCATCACTCAGTAACGTCCCCTCATCACTCAGTAACGTCCCCTCATCACTCAGTAACGTCCCCTCATCACTCAGTAACGTCCCCTCATCACTCAGTAACATCCCCTCATCACTCAGTAACATCCCCTCATCACTCAGTAACATCCCCTCATCACTCAGTAACATCCCCTCATCACTCAGTAACGTAGCCAGATGGCAGGGTCACACTATTCTGGTGACTGTCTGGACCAGTAATACCAGACAGCAGGGTCACAGTGTTCTAGTGACTGTCTGGACCAGTAATACCAGACAGCATGGTCACAGTGTTCTGGTGTCTCCTCTAAACAAACTGTGTGGACCAGTAATACCAGACAGCACGGTCACAGTGTTCTGGTGACTGTCTAGACCAGTAATACCAGACAGCATGGTCACAGTGTTCTGGTGACTGTCTGGACCAGTAATACCAGACAGCATGGTCACAGTGTTCTGGTGACTCCTCTAAACAAACTGTCTGGACCAGTAATACCAGACAGCATGGTCACAGTGTTCTGGTGACGGTCTAGACCAGTAATACCAGACAGCATGGTCACAGTGTTCTGGTGACTGTCTGGACCAGTAATACCAGACAGCAGGGTCACAGTGTTCTGGTGACTGTCTGGACCAGTAATACCAGACAGCACGGTCACAGTGTTCTGGTGACTGTCTGGACCAGTAATACCAGACAGCATGGTCACAGTGTTCTGGTGTCTCCTCTAAACAAACTGTGTGGACCAGTAATACCAGACAGCACGGTCACAGTGTTCTGGTGACTGTCTAGACCAGTAATACCAGACAGCATGGTCACAGTGTTCTGGTGACTGTCTGGACCAGTAATACCAGACAGCATGGTCACAGTGTTCTGGTGACTCCTCTAAACAAACTGTCTGGACCAGTAATACCAGACAGCATGGTCACAGTGTTCTGGTGACGGTCTAGACCAGTAATACCAGACAGCATGGTCACAGTGTTCTGGTGACTGTCTGGACCAGTAATACCAGACAGCAGGGTCACAGTGTTCTGGTGACTGTCTGGACCAGTAATACCAGACAGCACGGTCACAGTGTTCTGGTGACTGTCTGGACCAGTAATACCAGACAGCATGGTCACAGTGTTCTGGTGACTGTCTGGACCAGTAATACCAGACAGCATGGTCACAGTGTTCTGGTGACTCCTCTAAACAAACTGTGTGGACCAGTAATACCAGACAGCAGGGTCACAGTGTTCTGGTGACTGTCTGGACCAGTAATACCAGACAGCAGGGTCACAGTGTTCTGGTGACTGTCTGGACCAGTAATACCAGACAGCACGGTCACAGTGTTCTGGTGACTGTCTGGACCAGTAATACCAGACAGCATGGTCACAGTGTTCTGGTGACTCCTCTAAACAAACTGTGTGGACCAGTAATACCAGACAGCAGGGTCACAGTGTTCTGGTGACTGTCTGGACCAGTAATACCAGACAGCATGGTGACTGTCTGGACCAGTAATACCAGACAGCATGGTCACAGTGTTCTGGTGACTGTCTGGACCAGTATTACCAGACAGCATGGTCACAGTGTTCTGGTGACTCCTCTAAACAAACTGTCTGGACCAGTAATACCAGACGTCACAGTGTTCTGGTGACTGTCTGGACCAGTAATACCAGACAGCAGGGTCACAGTGTTCTGGTGACTCCTCTAAACAAACTGTCTGGACCCAGAGGAGAAACATTTACTGAGAATGCATCCACACTGGCATCCTAATCCCTTTATAGTGCACTATTTTTTCCCAGAGCCCCTATGGACCTTGGTCAAATGTAGTGCACTACATAGGGAATAGGATGCAAATGTAGTGCACTACACAGGGAATAGGATGCAAATGTAGTGCACTACACAGGGAATAGGATGCAAATGAAGTGCACTACACAGGGAATAGGATGCCATTGAGGATACACTCTCAGTAAATGTTTCTCCTCTGGGCGTCAGTCCAACATAATAACTACGAGTGCTTAGACACGATAATAACAGGAAGAGAACTGCAGGGTTTCAGTTGGTTGACATAAAGTGATATTCTGTTTTATATTCTATTCCAACGGAGATGGAAGAAGATAAAAGTGTTTGAACGCAAACAGACACCGTTCCTTTCCCACCACACAACAGACACCGTTCCTTTCCCACAACAGACACCGTTCCTTTCCCACAACAGACACCGTTCCTTTCCCACAACAGACACCGTTCCTTTCCCACAACAGACACCGTTCCTTTCCCAACACACAACAGACACCATTCCTTTCCCACAACAGACACCGTTCCTTTCCCACAACAGACACCGTTCCTTTCCCACACACAGACACCATTCCTTTCCCACAACAGACACCATTCCTTTCCCACACACAACAGACACCGTTCCTTTCCCACAACAGACACCATTCCTTTCCCACAACAGACACCATTCCTTTCCCACAACAGACACCGTTCCTTTCCCACAACAGACACCGTTCCTTTCCCACAACAGACACCGTTCCTTTCCCACAACAGACACCATTCCTTTCCCACAACATACACCATCCTTTCCCACAACAGACACCGTTCCTTTCCCACACACAACAGACACCATTCCTTTCCCACAACAGACACCATTCCTTTCCCACACACAACAGACACCATTCCTTTCCCACCACACAACAGACACCGTTCCTTTCCCACAACAGACACCGTTCCTTTCCCACAACACAACAGACACCGTTCCTTTCCCACCACACACAACAGACACCGTTCCTTTCCCACCACACAACAGACACCGTTCCTTTCCCACCACACAGACAGCCACCACACAACAGACACCGTTCCTTTCCCACACACCAGACACCATTCCTTTCCCACAACAGACACCGTTCCTTTCCCACCACACAACAGACACCTTTCCTTTCCCCCACACAACAGACACCATTCCTTTCCCACAACAGACACCGTTCCTTTCCCACACACAACAGACACCGTTCCTTTCCCACCACAGACACCATTCCTTTCCCACAACAGACACCGTTCCTTTCCCACAACAGACACCGTTCCTTTCCCCCACAACAGACACCATTCCTTTCCCACAACAGACACCATTCCTTTCCCACAACAGACACCATTCCTTTCCCACAACAGACACCATTCCTTTCCCACAACAGACACCATTCCTTTCCCACAACAGACACCGTTCCTTTCCCACAACAGACACCATTCCTTTCCCACAACAGACACCGTTCCTTTCCCAACACACAACAGACACCGTTCCTTTCCCACAACAGACACTATTCCTTTCCCACAACAGACACCATTCCTTTCCCACAACAGACACCGTTCCTTTCCCACAACACACAACAGACACCGTTCCTTTCCCATCACACAACAGACACCGTTCCTTTCCCACAACAGACACCGTTCCTTTCCCACAACAGACACCGTTCCTTTCCCACAACAGACACCGTTCCTTTCCCAACACACAACAGACACCATTCCTTTCCCACAACAGACACCGTTCCTTTCCCACCACACAACAGACACCGTTCCTTTCCCACAACAGACACCATTCCTTTCCCACAACAGACACCGTTCCTTTCCCACACAACAGACACCATTCCTTTCCCACAACAGACACCGTTCCTTTCCCACCACACAACAGACACCGTTCCTTTCCCACAACAGACACCGTTCCTTTCCCACAACAGACACCGTTCCTTTCCCACCACACAACAGACACCGTTCCTTTCCCACAACAGACACTGTTCCTTTCCCCACAACAGACACCATTCCTTTCCCACCACAACAGACACCGTTCCTTTCCCACAACAGACACCATTCCTTTCCCACAACAGACACCGTTCCTTTCCCAACACACAACAGACACCGTTCCTTTCCCACAACAGACACTATTCCTTTCCCACAACAGACACCATTCCTTTCCCACAACAGACACCATTCCTTTCCCACAACAGACACCGTTCCTTTCCCAACACACAACAGACACCGTTCCTTTCCCATCACACAACAGACACCGTTCCTTTCCCACCACAGACACCGTTCCTTTCCCACCACAGACACCGTTCCTTTCCCACAACAGACACCGTTCCTTTCCCACAACAGACACCGTTCCTTTCCCACAACAGACACCATTCCTTTCCCACAACAGACACCGTTCCTTTCCCACCACACAACAGACACCGTTCCTTTCCCACCACACAACAGACACCATTCCTTTCCCACAACAGACACCATTCCTTTCCCACCAACAGACACCATTCCTTTCCCACCCCACACAGACACCATTCCTTTCCCACCCCACAACAGACACCATTCCTTTCCCACCCCACAACAGACACCATTCCTTTCCCACCCCACAACAGACACCATTCCTTTCCCCCCCACAGACACCATTCCTTTCCCACAACAGACACCGTTCCTTTCCCACAACAGACACCATTCCTTTCCCACAACAGACACCATTCCTTTCCCACCACACAACAGACACCATTCCTTTCCCACACACACAACAGACACCATTCCTTTCCCACACCATTCCTTTCCCACAGACACCATTCCTTTCCCACAACAGACACCATTCCTTTCCCACCCCACAACAGACACCATTCCTTTCCCACAACAGACACCGTTCCTTTCCCACCACCAAAACAGACACCATTCCTTTCCCACCACACAACAGACACCATTCCTTTCCCACAACAGACACCATTCCTTTCCCACAACAGACACCATTCCTTTCCCACAACAGACACCATTCCTTTCCCACCCCACAACAGACACCATTCCTTTCCCACCCCACAACAGACACCATTCCTTTCCCACCCCACAACAGACACCATTCCTTTCCCACCCCACAACAGACACCATTCCTTTCCCACCCCACCCCACACCAGACACCATTCCTTTCCCACAACAGACACCGTTCTTTCCCACCACACAACAGACACCATTCCTTTCCCACAACAGACGCCATTCCTTTTCCACCACACAACAGACACCATTGGAGGCCTTTCCCACAACTGACACCATTCCTTTCCCACAACTGACACCATTCCTTTCCCACCCCACAGCAGACACCACTCCTTTCCCACAATAGACACCATTCCTTTCCCACCCCACAACAGACACCATTCCTTTCCCACAGACAGACACCATTCCTTTCCCACCCCACACACAGACAGTACCTGTTTACCACAGACAGCTGTACCACAGACAGTACTGTGTCTGTTTGGGGGATCCCTCCTAATGAGAACCATTTACCACAGACAGTACTGTGTCTGTTTGGGGGATCCCACCTAATGAGAACCATTTACCACAGACAGTACTGTGTCTGTTTGGGGGATCCACCTAATGAGAACCATTTACCACAGACAGTAGTGTGTCTGTTTGGGGGATCCAGAGTGAGTCTCCTCACAGACTTGACAGCCACCAGCATGGTATCCTTGAGGGGGATCAGGTTGTCTGGAGCACTCAGCCAGGAAGACCTTCCCGAAGTCTGCCCCAGACAGAGTCTCCCAGCTCCCACTTCAGGAGGATGTCCTGCGCTTAATGTGCTGTATGTCTGGGGACAAACACACAGACAGAGTGAGTCTGGAGGGGACAAACACATACAGACAGAGTGAGTCTGGAGGGGACAAACACACAGACAGAGTGAGTCTGGAGGGGACAAACACACAGACAGAGTGAGTCTGGAGGGGACAAACACACACAGACAGAGTGAGTCTGGAGGGGACAAACACACACAGACAGAGACAGAGTGAGTCTGGAGGGGACAAACACACAGACAGACAGAGTGAGTCTGGAGGGGACAAACACACAGACAGAGTGAGTCTGGAGGGGACAAACACACACAGACAGAGTGAGTCTGGAGGGGACAAACACACAGACAGAGTGAGTCTGGAGGGGACAAACACACAGACAGAGTGAGTCTGGAGGGGACAAACACACAGACAGAGTGAGTCTGGAGGGGACAAACACATACAAACAGAGTGAGTCTGAGAGGGGACAAACACACACAGACAGAGTGAGTCTGGAGGGGACAAACACACACAGACAGAGTGAGTCACAGACAGAGTGAGTCTGGAGGGGACAAACACACAGACAGAGTGAGTCTGGAGGGGACAAATATAGAGTGACAGAGTGAGTCTGGAGGGACAAACACACACAGACAGAGTGAGTCTGGAGGGAGAGGTGGTGCTGTCTGATATAGAGAGTGGTGGTCTGCTGTCTGATAGAGTGAGGTGCTGTCTGAGAGTGGTGGTGCTGTCTGATGTGGTGGTGCTGTCTGATATAGAGTGGTGGTGCTGTCTGATATAGAGTGGTGGTGCTGTCTGATACTGTCTGAGTGGTGGTGCTGTCTGATATAGAGTGGTGGTGCTGTCTGATATAGAGTGGTGGTGCTGTCTGATATAGAGTGGTGGTGCTGTCTGATATAGTGGTGGTGCTGTCTGAGTGGTGGTGCTGTCTGATATAGAGTGGTGGTGCTGTCTGATATAGAGTGGTGGTGCTGTCTGATATAGAGTGGTGGTGCTGTCTGATATAGAGTGGTGGTGCTGTCTGATATAGAGTGGTGGTTGCTGTCTGATATAGAGTGGTGGTGCTGTCTGATAGAGTGGTGGTGCTGTCTGAGAGTGGTGGTGCTGTCTGATAGAGTGGTGGTGCTGTCTGATATAGAGTGGTGGTGCTGTCTGATATAGAGTGGTGGTGTCTGATATAGAGTGGTGGTGCTGTCTGATGTAGAGTGGTGGTGCTGTCTGATATAGAGTGGTGGTGCTGTCTGATATAGAGTGGTGGTGGTGGTGCTGTCTGATATAGAGTGGTGGTGCTGTCTGATATAGAGTGGTGGATATAGGTGGTGTCTGATATAGAGTGGTGAGATAGAGTGGTGGTGCTGTCTGATATAGAGTGGTGGTGGTGCTGTCTGATGTAGAGTGGTGGTGCTGTCTGATATAGAGTGGTGGATAGAGTGGTGGTGCTGTCTGATATAGAGTGGTGGTGTCTGATATAGAGTGGTGGTGCTGTCTGATATAGAGTGGTGGTGCTGTCTGATATAGAGTGGTGGTGCTGTCTGATGTAGAGTGGTGGTGCTGTCTGATATAGAGTGGTGGTGCTGTCTGATGTAGAGTGGTGGTGCTGTCTGATATAGAGTGGTGGTGCTGTCTGATATAGAGTGGTGGTGCTGTCTGATATAGAGTGGTGGTGCTGTCTGATGTAGAGTGGTGGTGCTGTCTGATATAGAGTGGTGGTGCTGGTGGTGGTGCTGTCTGATATAGAGTGGTGGTGCTGTCTGATATAGAGTGGTGTTGCTGTCTGATATAGAGTGGTGGTGCTGTCTGATATAGAGTGGTGGTGCTGTCTGATATAGAGTGGTGGTGCTGTCTGATATAGAGTGGTGGTGCTGTCTGATGGTAGAGTGGTGGTGCTGTCTGATATAGTCTGATATAGAGTGGTGGTGGTGCTGTCTGATATAGAGTGGTGGTGCTGTCTGATATAGAGTGGTGGTGGTGCTGTCTGATATAGAGTGGTGGTGCTGTCTGATATAGAGTGGTGGTGCTGTCTGATATATAGAGTGGTGTTGCTGTCTGATATAGAGTGGTGGTGGTGCTGTCTGATATAGAGTGGTGGTGGTGCTGTCTGATATGGTGGTGGTGCTGTCTGATATAGAGTGGTGGTTGTCTGATATAGAGTGGTAGTGCTGTCTAAACAAGATGATAAACTTGAATGGGACTATATTCCCTACATAGTGCACTACTTTAGACCAGAGCCCTATTCCCTACATAGTGCACTACTTTAAACCAGAGCCCTATTCCTTACATAGTGCACTACTATAGACCAGAGCCCTATTCCCTGCATAGTGCAATACTTTAGACCAGAGCCCTATTCCCTACATAGTGCACTACTGTTGACCAGAGCCCTATTCCCTACATAGTGCACTACTTTAGACCAGAGCCCTATTCCCTACATAGTGCACTACTTTAAACCAGAGCCCTATTCCCTACATAGTGCACTACTTTAAACCAACGCCCTATTCCTACTGTTGACCAGGGCCCATTAAGTTCTGGTCAGAAGTAGTCCACTAGTTCTGGAGTAGGTTGTAATTTGGGCCTATATGATGACATACCTCTGTAGAGCAGAGGCACTAAACCCCCTCTGCCTGAGGACACATACTCTTTTAAAGGAAAGATAACCAGCTAAGACGCAGATGGTGAATTCATCCTGAAGATAATACGGCACCCGCCTTTCATTTCCAAACTCATATTTCAAAACTGGGAAATTATGTTTCCATTCATTCCAATTAGAGAGGAAGGGAGCTTAGCCAAACCAGTTTCATATAGGCCTACGTTCCAAATGGTAAACTATTCCCTACATAGTGCACTGCTTTTGAAAAGAGCCCTTGAGGAGTGCACTATGTAGGGAATAGGGTGCCATTTGGGACCCGCATTTACTGTACTTATGCAGACAGATCAAAGAGTGTCTAAGATCAATACCCAGCCTGCCCTGCTCTTCAGTTAGCACATCACTGAGGAAAATGAGTGTCTAAGATCAATACCCAGCCTGCCCTGCTCTTCAGATAGCACGGTATATAGGACTAGTCCACTACTTAGGGAACAGGGTGCCCTTTGGGATACAACCCTAACTCCCTGAGATCTGAGAGTCGGAAATAGAAAGGAAGGAATCAAGCATTAGTTCTGGTGAGAAACTAACTAAGTGGGCCTCTGCATTAGTCTGGTGATTGGCAGAGTAACTAACTAACTGGGCCACTGAATTAGTCTGGTGAGGAACTAACTAACTGGGCCTCTGAATTAGTCTGGTGATTGGCAGAGGAACTAACTAACTGGGCCTCTGAATTAGTCTGGTGATTGGCAGATTAACTAACTAACTGGGCCTCTGAATTAGTCTGGTGATTGGCAGAGTAACTAACTAACTGGGCCTCTGCATTAGTCTGGTGATTGGCAGAGTAACTAACTAACTGGGCCTCTGAATTAGTCTGGTGATTGGCAGAGTAACTAACTAACTGGGCCTCTGAATTAGTCTGGTGATTGGCAGAGGAACTAACTAACTGGGCCTCTGAATTAGTCTGGTGATTGGCAGAGTAACTAACTAACTGGGCCTCTGAATTAGTCTGGTGATTGGCAGAGTAACTAACTAACTGGGCCTCTGAATTAGTCTGGTGATTGGCAGAGTAACTAACTAACTGGGCCTCTGAATTAGTCTGGTGATTGGCAGAGTAACTAACTAACTGGGCAACTGAATTAGTCTGGTCCAAGAACTGATATTTAATTGAGAAAATACAACAAAATATCAAATATTTAAGATATTAATTCAAAACCTTTCGTGGTGAGGAATACACAGGAGATGAACAATGGAGACAAATTAAACCAAACTGAAATGCTTTAATTAGCATAAGTATGGGAAGTGGCAAGGCTACATTCTGGTGTTTCAAGACCAGAGAAATACCCTATCCACACTAAAGTTTTGAGTATATTCAAATGAGTGGATTTGGCTATTTCAGCCACACCCGTTGCTGACAGGTGTATCAACTCCAGCACACCGCCATGCAATCTCCATAGACAAACATTGGCAGTAGAATGGCCTTACTGAAGAGCTCAGTGACTTTCAACATGGCACTGTCATAGGATGCCACCTTTCCAACAAGTCAGTTCACCAAATTTCTGCCCTGCTAGAGCTGCCCCGGTCAACTGTAAGTGCTATTATTGTGAAGTGGATTTGTCTAGGAGCAACAGCTGTGAAGTGGTAGGCCACAACTCACAGAACGGGACCGCTGAGTGCTAAAGCGCGTGGCATGTAAAAATAGTCGGTACTCGGTTGCAACACTCACTACCGAGTTACCAAACTGCCTCTAGAAGCAACGTCAGCACAAGAACTGTCTGTCGGGAGCTTCATGAAATGGGTTTCCATGTCCGGATAGCATCATACAAGCCTAAGATCACCATGCGCAATGCCAAGCGCCGGCTGGAGTGGTGTAAAGCTCGCCGCCATTGAACTCTGGAGCAGTGGAAACTCGTTCTCTGGAGTGATGAATCACACTTCACCATCTGGCAATGCGATGGACGAATCTGGGTTTGGCGGATTTCAGGAGAACCCTACCTGCCCCAATGCATTGTGCCAACTGTAAAGTTTGGTGGAGGAGGAATAATGTTCTGGGGCTGTTTTTCATGGTTCGTGCCCCTTAGTTCCAGTGAAGGGAAATCGTAACACTACAGCATACAGTGACATTCTAGACAATTCTGTGCTTCCAACTTTGTAGTAACAGTTTGGGGAAGGCCCTTTCCTGTTTCAGCATGACAATGCCCCTATGCACAATGCGAGGTCCATACAGAAATGGTTTGTTGAGATCTGTGTGGAAGAACTTGACCGGCCTGCGCAGAGCCTGACCTCAATCCCATTGGGATGAATTGGAACGCCGACTGCGAGCCAGGCCTAATCACCCCCAACATCAGTGCCCGACCTCACAAACTCTATTCTGGCTGAATGTAAGCAAGTCCCCGCAGCAATGTTCCAACATCTAGTAGAGAGAGAAAGACAGAGAGATAGAGAGAGAGAGAGACAGAGAGAGAGAGACAGAGAGATAGCGACAGAGAGAGAGAGAGGGACAGAGAGAGAGAGACAGAGAGAGGGACAGAGAGAGAGAGACAGAGAGAGGGACAGAGAGAGAGGGACAGAGAGAGAGAGAGAGAGGGACAGAGACAGAGAGAGAGAGGGACAGAGAGAGAGAGGGACAGATAGAGAGAGGGACAGAGAAAGAGAGGGACAGAGAAAGAGAGGGACAGAGAGAGAGAGGGACAGAGAGAGGGAGAGGGACAGAGAGAGGGAGAGGGACAGAGAGAGGGAGAGGGACAGAGAGAGAGAGTGGGACAGAGAGAGAGAGAGAGGGACAGAGAGAGAGAGAGGGACAGAGAGATAGAGAGGGACAGAGAGAGATAGAGAGGGACAGAGAGAGAGAGAGAGGGACAGAGAGAGAGAGGGACAGAGAGAGAGAGAGAGGGACAGAGCGAGGGAGAGAGAGGGACAGAGAGAGAGAGAGAGAGAGAGAGGGACAGAGAGAGAGAGAGAGAGGGACAGAGAGAAAGAGAGAGAGGGACAGAGAGAGAGAGGGACAGAGAGAGAGAGAGATAGAGAGAGAGAGAGGGGGGCAGAGAGAGAGAGAGATACAGAGAGAGAGAAAGAGGGACAGAGAGAGAGGGACAGAGAGAGAGAGAGAGAGAGAGAGAGGGGGGGGCAGAGAGAGAGAGAGAGAGAGAGAGAGGGACAGAGAGACAGAGAGAGAGAGAGAGTACTTACAGGTGGTGGGTGTGTTGCAGTCGTGTCCGTGTCCGAAGTACTGTGGTTTCTCTATAACAGGTATATGGGTCATTCCTATAACCACCTCGTCAGCCTCGCCATTGAGGGTACAGGGTGTGATGATGCCATGGTTGACGTGATGAAGAGGACTGGCAGAGTCTTCCTCACCACTGATCGCCGCCACCGGCCCTTGGAGAGGAAGACAAAGTTAATAAATCGAATAAATATAAAGCCCTTTTTACATCAGCAGGCGTCACAAAGTGCTTTACAGTTATGCAGCCGAAGGCCTGCAGAACCACAACACATGGAAATCTCTTTAACCACAAGTGGAGCATTTTTTATGTAATATATCTCTATACGCTAAGCAATGTGTAACTCTTAGCTGTGTCTGAAGCAGTTTAGCAATCTGTGCGTTTTCTCAGGTCAATCTGGACAGTTTTGAAGTTCGCCACCATCTTCCTAATGTGTCAGTACACCGTAATTTCCTATCTTCGATCAATCCCTGAAAAGTTGTTTTTGTTTCTCCAGCTTGGCAGTACCGGAGCCAGTCTCCGTATCATCAGTGAGTCACAGGCTCAAAATGTGCACTCTGACAGCCTTCATATTCTGAGAGGACGGAAAATAACAACCGAGAGGAAGGGAAAGAACATCCAAGAGGAAGGGAAAGAACATCCAAGAGGACAGAAAATAACAACCGTGAGGAAGGGAAAGGACATCCAAGAGGATGGGAAATAACATCCAAGAGGAAGGGAAAGGACATCCAAGAGGAAGGACAAGGGAAATAGCAACATGATAGGAAGTCAGCACCTATAGTGGGTCAACAAGAGAGCTGATTCAGTTAGAGAATGACAGGGTGATATTGGAGCTGATTTAGTTAGATAATGACTGGGTGATATTGGAGCTGATTCAGTTAGAGAATGACTGGGTGATATTGGAGCTGATTCAGTTAGAGAATGACAGGGTGACATTGGAGCTGATTTAGTGACATAATGACAAGGTGACATTGGAGCTGATTTACTGGCATAATGACAGGGTGATATTGGAGCTGATTTAGTTAGAGAATGACAGGGTGATATTGGAGCTGATTCAGTTAGAGAATGACAGGGTGATATTGGAGCTGATTCAACCACAAGGTATAGCCTTCTCGTCACCTTGACAACTGAGTAAATAACCATGTAGATCCAGTCATACAGTCCTCGTTTACGTCCCAAACGTTCACCCTATTCCCTACTGTATATAGTGCACTACTTTTGACCAGAGCCCCATCATAAGTAGTGCACTATGTAGAGAATAGGGTGCCATTTAGGTCGTAATCCTATCATCAGGGCCAGCATCTCAACCCTCCAGTTCAGAGAGGTGATAGAACAACGTCAGTCTCCCGGCGTTAAGCAAAGTGACCATTTTAAACCACTTGGGGTGCTGTTTGAAGACTCAGCCACTTGAAATAAATATGTCAGAGAAGGATGATGAATAGGAGAAAACATCTGATGTATTAAAGAAGCCCCGGCATAGAATAAAAAGAGATCTGATCGACAGCAGTGGCCTCTGGGATGTGGACGGCCTGGATTACCCACTCACAATCAGAGGCTGTAGATGGCCTGGATCCAATACCCACTCACAATCAGAGGCTGTGGATGGCCTAGTTCAATACCCACTCACAATCAGAGGCTGTAGATGTTCTGGGTCCATTACCCACTCACAATCAGAGGCTGTGGACGGCCTAGTTCAATACCCACTCACAATCAGAGGCTGTGGACGGCCTGGGTCCATTACCCACTCACAATCAGAGGCTGTAGGTGGCCTGGATCCAATACCCACTCACAATCAGAGGCTGTGGACGGCCTAGTTCAATACCCACTCACAATCAGAGGCTGTAGATGTTCTGGGTCCAATACCCACTCACAATCAGAGGCTGTAGATGTTCTGGGTCCAATACCCACTCACAATCAGAGGCTGTAGGTGTTCTGGGTCCAATACCCACTCACAATCAGAGACTGTAGATGTTCTGGGTCCAATACCCACTCATAATCAGAGGCTATAGATGTTCTGGGTCCAATCCCCACTCACAATCAGAGGCTGTAGATATTCTGGGTCCAATAGTGCTTTATTGGCTCTGGTCAAAGTAGTCAACATCCTGCAGACTGCATCAATGCTACCTAACGTCTGATAAAAACCTCCCTGTGGTCTCTGGAAGGAGTTTGATAATTTGAAAAGTTTCAGTTCTCTGAACTATGAGCACTACGGCTCCACTACACACTCAGAGGTTACATCCCAAATCGCACCCTATTCCCTATATAGTGCACTACTTTTGTCCAGCTCTGCACAATGCTACAGCACTACGTTCCTGTCTGGCTCCCAACTCAGAACCCACTCAGAAATATGTCTTCCTGGGAGGGCCAGATTACAGAGAATAGGTAAAGGGAGGATGAGAGAACAGGAGAAGTTGGGCTGTTGAGTGATAACATCCTGCAGACTGGATCAATGCTACCTGACGCTGAAGAAAACCTCCCTGTGGTCTCTGGAAGGAGTTATATAAATTGCAGTAGCTGTGAATGGGTTCTGACGCTGAAGAAAATGTCCCTGTGGTCTCTGGAAGGAGTTTTATAAGATGCAGTAGCTGTGAATTGGGTTCTGAGACAGCATATCTCCAGTAGAATATATCTAAGCTTGTGTCCCAATTTGCACCGTGTTCAGTGCACTACTTTTAACCAGGGCGCCGGTCCAAGGTAATGCAGTATATAGAGGATAGGGTGCCATCTGGGAAGCAGACTAAGAGCAGAGGTCTTCCATCAGATCAACTGTGATGTACTCTAAAGAAACACACACAATGAAACAGTGCAACTTTCTCCAGTCAAGTTCTGTCCCTTAGCAGGAAGTCAGACTGAGAGACACTGTTTTACAGTTGTAGTTGTTGGCTTTAGAGTGAGTATTTCTCAGAGACAAAACCCTCCTATAGAAGTTGTGACTTGTGTTTGTTGGAGTTAACACCTAAATATTATTTAGCAGTCCTCCACTATGAAGAGAACAGGAAGTCATGTGACCAGAGCCCTATAGCCCCTGGTCAGAAGTCCTCCATACATGAAGGGCACTTTTCGGCATTTGCTGTATGATCGATGAGAATCTCCATATTGCAAATGTACAGTCCCTTACTAGGCGTCCGTGAATGCTTTTAAAAAATTGCCGATGGTGGCGGGCCATGCACCAGAGCTAGATCTTCCGGGAAGTCAAACGAAGTCTCTCGGACATTCGGTTTCCGTTTTACAATTTTTTAAAATGTTGGTCATTTTTCCTCTGTCACGGTAAATTCCACCAGATGGTGCATGGAATCTTATTGCAAATGTACAAAACATCACCAATCACGACATGGCCATTTCTCCTAAATGGAAAAGACTTCGAAGATGAAACTTGGTGAGCATAGGTTTGGACTAATGGGCTGTTAGCCCAGAAACAAGATGACGTTGAGGCCTCAACACTTTTTGAGTTAAGGCCATTTTTCTGGGATTAAAGGTCAAAAACGAAAATAAAGCGCTAATTTGACATGAACCTATGGTATCAGGAAAAAAAGAATCAGCCATTTATCTATTGTAATTTACGAGAAATCGTACAATGTACAATTGATGACGGTCAATGAAATGTGTTTTTTCCCCCAAAAATAGATCCAGTTGCAGCATGTTCAAATGAATCCGTTAAGGTGGGTTCGGAGCGCTGCGAGAATTTGTGATTTTCTGAAATAACACACACTCATTCAACCCTCTGTAAATCAGTCAGTTCTTAATGTAAAGACTTAAAGCTCAATATTTTGTCAGAGCCTACCCCAAGGAGGATATGTGTTCACTTTCAGCTTCCTGTGTCAACCGGAAGTGCCTTAAATTGGGGTCATAGAGGCTGTTTCGAAGGGTTTAAAAGGTCAGCTCTTTCCAAAACTTCATATGTGTGATTAGGCAACCCTCATGAACTGTAAATCAGTCATTTCTCCCATCATATTTAAAAAAAAAAACTCTCTCACACACACACACACAGCAAGGATGGAGTGACACATTGTGGGGCTTAGAGACACAGAGCCTGCAATAGTTGTTTTTTCGAATTATCAAAGAACTGTCAGTCCTAGAGCTCTGAAACTTTAGAAACCTGTTCTGGAGCTCAAGTCGATAGCGCGTGTTGAGTTATGTGGCTCTAGAAAGTTCTCAGACCAAGAAACAGCCTCGTACATTTGCAATAACTTCAATTCATTTTTACCATCACGAAAATGACGTAATTTAGAAAAGTCCCAGAGTCTTAAGACTGGGTGGATTGAAACCGCCTCGGCCCATAGAGACGGACCCCAATGTTTCTGTCTCTTGATAGCTTATTTAAGGACCCCATAGAACGCCCGGGAAAAGTGGATTTTCAGCACCAATTAAGGTTGCTGCTCGGCTTCGAATGACCTATCAAGCTGAAACTCGGGTTTCGGGGTCGCCTCAGTTAGGCCTACACAATGTCAGAACTGGACCCGCAGCTAGAACGTAACTACGTGTTTTATGTTTTTATTATGATTTAACCTCTCTAGGGAGGGTGGGATACTACCGTCCCACCTGGCCAACATCCAGTGAAATTGAAGAGCGCCAAATTCAAAAACAGAAATACTCATTATAAAAATTCATAAAACATACATGTGTTATACATCGGTTTAAAGATTACCTTCTTGTTAATCCAACCACGGTGTCAGATTTCAAAAGGCTTTACGGCGATAGCATACCATGCGATTATCTGAGAACAGCGCCCAGCAGACAAATCATTACAAACAGTTACCAGCCAAGGAGGAGTTACACAAGTCAGAAATAGTGATACACTTAATCTCTTACCTTTGATGATCTTCATATGGTTACACTCACAATACTCCCATTTACTCAATGAAACCTCCATTTTGTTCAGTAATCCACAGGCTCAAAGGCAGTCACATCAAACAGATGAAAAATCAGAAAAGCATCAGTAAAGTTCGTAAAAACATGTCAAACGATGTTTATAATCAATCTTCATGTTGTTTTTAGTCATAATAATCAATAACATTTCATCCGGGCAAAAGCTTCGTCAATTTAAAAAGAAAACAAGAAAGTCGTGCTCTCTGTCGTGCGCTTTAAAAAGCTTTAGAACACTGGTCAGACTGGTCTTACTCCCCCATTTTTCAGAATACAAGCCTGAAACAATTTCTAAAGACTGTTGACATCTAGTGGAAGCCATAGGGAGTGCAATTGGAGTCCTAAGTCAATGGATACTGTAATGGCATTCAATAGAAAACTACAAAATAAAAAAATCCCACTTCCTGTATTTTTCTCAGGTTTTCACCTGCCATATCAGCTCTGTTATACTCACATACATTATTTTTAACAGTTTTGGAAACTGTAGAGTGTTTAATATCCAAATATGCATATCCTAGCTTCTGGGCCTGAGTAGCAGGAAGTTTAGTTTGGGCACACTTTTCATCCGGAGTAAATTTAAACAGAAGGCGCTGCCAATTTTGGACCTGCTCTGAAATATGTGATATTTGGCTTCTAACCAAGTTGGACAAAGTGGGTTTGGTGTCAGTTTGCATCAGTTTGGTGTCAGAATGATATCTTATTGACTGATGGATGCTGACTTGCTGGCTGACTTTTGTACATTTGCAATAAGAATCGACATTGAAAAAACTTTTGATTATGTCAAATTCGTGATGGTAAATGCACATTGAAACATATTGCAAATGGACAGCCGTGCGCCTGGTGATTGGAACGGTTACAAGAGGAATATTTTTTAAATGGTTTTGAATACCTTTAGGAGGGTGCAAGGGGTCCACGGCTGGGTAGGGAGAACCCACCACCTGTGCCCATCCAATAGGGAGCACCCCTGGTCATTTTGGACGTTTTTCCAAAAATCGCTAAAAGACGACAGAGTCCCACTTCTTTCTCACTATGCATGACAAATAGACCTAGGTTGATTCAGGGCTTAACCTTTTTGGGATAGGGGGCAGCATTTTCACTTTTGGATGAATAGCGTGCCCAGAGTGAACTGCCTACTACTCTGTCCCAGATGCTGATATATGCATATTCTTATTAGTATTGGATAGAAAACACTCTGAAGTTTCTAAAACTGTTTGAATGATGTCTGTGAGTATAACATAACTCATATGGTAGGCAAAACCTGAGAAAAATCCAACCAGGAAGTGGGAAATCTGAGATTTGTAGTTTTTCAACTCAGCCCCCATTGAAGATACAGGGTGATATTAGTTATGTTTCACTTCCCAAGGCTTCCACTAGATGTCAATAGTATTTAGAACCTGTTTTGAGGATTCTACTCTAAAGGAGGGGCTCATAAGGGCTCTTTGGGTGAGTGTTCTGACAGAGTGCCACAGCCTCGGTCTGCTGGTCTGCCGGTCTGGCACGCTCACGTGAAAGGTAGCTTCATTCCACTTCATTTGTACAGACAAAGGAATTGTCTGGTTGGAACATATGTTATAGGTTAATGAAGTTCTATGTTAAAAACATGCTAAATATTGATTCCATACTTAGGTTGGCATGTTTCTACGCGCTGTAACAGAACTTTTTGAACTTTTCGTCCGATGTTCGGCGCGACCTGTACGCACTTTTGTATTTGTTTACCAAACAAGCTAACAAAAGAGGATATTTGGACATAACTGACATTATCGAACAAATCAAACATTTATGGTGGAACAGGGATTCCTGGGAGTGCATTATGATGAAGATCATCAAAGGTAAGTGAATATTTAAAATGCTATTTCTGAGTAATGTTGACTACCCAGTATCTTTTTGGCTGCTTTGTTGTCTAAAGGCTGTACTCAGATTATTGCATGGTTTGCTTTCTCCGTAAGGTTTTTTTAAAATCTGACACAGCGGTTGCATTAAGGGGAAGTTTATCTAAAGTTCCATGTATAATAGTCATATTTTTATCAATGTTTATTATGAGTATTTCTGTAAATTGTTGTGGCTCTCTGCATTATCACCGCATGTTTTAGAACTACCGAACGTAACGTGCCAATGTAAACTCAGATTTTTTTATATAAATATGAACTTTATCAAACAAAACATACATGTATTGTGTAACATGAAGTCCTATGAGTGTGTTTTGATGAAGATCATCAAAGGTTAGTGATGAATTTTATCTCTATTTCTGCTTTTTGCTTCCTCTCTTTGGCTGTAAAAAACAGCTGTGTTTTCTGTGGCTTGGTGGTGACATAATCATTTGTGGTGCTTTTGCTGTAAATCCTTTTTGAAATCAGACACTGTGGCTGGATTGAAGAGAATTGTATCTTTAAAATGGTGTAAATTTAATTATGAGATTTTTGTTGTTTTGAATTAGGCGCCCTGCACTTTCACTGGCTGTTGCGGGGGGTTACGCTAGACAGGTTAACATATTGATATATATCATTTAGGCAGTATAAATGCCATTTGGACATGGTTCACTGACTTTTGGGATTTGAAACCCGACTTCCTATGATCATATATGGCAAATGGACATAACATCCTGATTTGGCACTTTCAATACGTTCATATTGCATTTCGACATTTCTTATGGCATTTGGCAATGGTTCACTGACTTTTGACTGACTTATGACTTCCTATGATATCATATTGCAAATGGACAAAACATGTGCTTTATGGACAAGAAAAAATAATATGACAATAATATATGACTAAGGTATGTTCTTACAGTTCTTATACATGTATAATTGACCCCAAAAATTGAAAGAATTTCAAAAACGGTCCAAAAGCACTTTTTAGAGGGTGATACATTTATTTATTTTTTCAAATTTTCAAAATTTGACACTTGGGTCTTGACTTGATGTCCATTTGCAATATGAAAATTAATGGTTGAATGAGCTCGCCATCTTTGGGATTTTTGATGTATGACACTTGGCATTTGTCATTTGCAATATGGTTTGAATGAACTGCAGTCCAATTGAGTGATATTTGAAATTGTGTATATGTTTCGTCCAATGGCAATATGTTCCCATTCATTTTTGTCCATTTCAGGGGGTAATCCCTTACCTGAACAAGAGTCTCTCAGAGCATTCACAGTCAGCCCACTGACACCCTTATCAGATCACAGCAAAATCACAAGTTGACCTGAACAGAGCAATACTCAATCATGAGGCATCAAAGCCAAAGGAACTAAACAATATTAAGAAATGCGATAGATGGAAGGAAAGTAGTAGGGAAACCTACCAAAAAACAATTAGGCAACACATTCAATCCCTTTTAGACAATTTCCTGGACAAAACATTTCACTGTAACAGGGCATTAGAAAACCTAAACAGCATAGGGTGGCAGGTAGCCTAGTGGTTAGAGCGTTGGACTAGTAGCCGAAAGGTTGCAAGATCGAATCCCTGAGCTGACAAGGTGGAAATCTGTCGTGCTGCCCCTGAACAAGGTGCCACTGTTCCTAGGCTGTCATTGAAAATAAAATTTGATCTTAACTGACTTGCCTACTTAAATAAAGGTTACCTCTCGTGAGGTAAATGCCCAATGACATTTTTAAATGTCAAGCAGACAATCTAAGAAAATTAACAATGATAAAGGAAATGTAGAATCCTGTCCAACCAAAAACATAGAGACCCACAAAACCTGAGTCTACTTCTTAGCTATGGTGAATCACTTTAACAAGAACCCAGAAAACCTGAGTCTACTTCTTAGCTATGGTGAATCACTTTAACAAGAACACAGAAAACCTGAGTCTACTTCTTAGCTATGGTGAATCACTTTAACAATACAAGAACACAGAAAACCTGAGTCTACATCTTAGCTATGGTGAATCACTTTAAAAGAACCCAGAAAACCTGAGTCTACATCTTAGCTATGGTGAATCACTTTAACAAGAACCCAGAAAACCTGAGTCTACATCTTAGCTATGGTGAATCACTTTAACAAGAACCCAGAAAACCTAAGTCTACTTCTTAGCTATGGTGAATCACTTTAACAAGAACACAGAAAACCTGAGTCTACTTCTTAGCTATGGTGAATCACTTTAACAAGAACACAGAAAACCTGAGTCTACTTCTTAGCTATGGTGAATCACTTTAACAAGAACACAGAAAACCTGAGTCTACTTCTTAGCTATGGTGAATCACTTTAACAAGAACACAGAAAACCTGAGTCTACTTCTTAGCTATGGTGAATCACTTTAACAAGAACACAGAAAACCTGAGTCTACTTCTTAGCTATGGTGTATCACTTTAACAAGAACACAGAAAACCTGAGTCTACTTCTTAGCTATGGTGAATCACTTTAACAAGAACACAGAAAACCTGAGTCTACTTCTTAGCTATGGTGTATCACTTTAACAATACAAGAACCCAGAAAACCTGAGTCTACTTCTTAGCTATGGTGAATCACTTTAACAAGAACCCAGAAATACGGAAAAATAAATAACGGCACCTCAGCTCAATGTAATGAAGAAACCAGAGAATCTAATCACTTCTGGGACAATTGGAACACACTAAAAAATAACACAAAAGGTTATCAATCCAAAACGGAGATGTATCGATAAACCCCTTTTCCTATGTTACAAACAGCAAAAACATATACTGTAAGTGGTGATGCATTACAGTAGGCAATCATGAAAACAGTTTCATCAGAAAAACACATTAAGCTGTGAAATAGTACTGTATATTTGTACATACATTAAGGTGAGTTATGACCAAATGGGTTGAACCAAGGGTCTACAGGGGAGTGCTGATCAAATGGGTTGAACCAAGGGTCTACAGGGGAGTTCTGATCAAATGGGTTGGACCAAGGGTCTACAGGGGAGTGCTGACCAAATGGGTTGAACCAAGGGTCTACAGGGGAGTTCTGATCAAATGGGTTGGACCAAGGGTCTACAGGGGAGTGCTGATCAAATGGGTTGAACCAAGGATCTACAGGCGAGTGCTGATCAAATGGGTTGAACCAAGGGTCTACAAGGGAGTGCTGATCAAATGGGTTGAACCAAGGGTCTACAGGGGAGTGCTGATCAAATGGGTTGAACCAAGGGTCTACAGGGGAGTGCTGATCAAATGGGTTGAACCAAGGGTTTACAGGGGAGTGCTGATCAAATGGGTTGAACCAAGGGTCTACAGGGGAGTGCTGACCAAATGGGTTGAACCAAGGGTCTACAGGGGAGTGCTGATCAAATGGGTTGAACCAAGGGTCTACAGGGGAGTGCTGATCAAATGGGTTGAACCAAGGGTCTACAAGGGAGTGCTGATCAAATGGGTTGAACCAAGGGTCTACAGGGGAGTGCTGATCAAATGGGTTGAACCAAGGGTCTACAGGGGAGTGCTGATCAAATGGGTTGAACCAAGGGTTTACAGGGGAGTGCTGATCAAATGGGTTGAACCAAGGGTTTACAGGGGAGTGCTGATCAAATGGGTTGAACCAAGGGTTTACAGGGGAGTGCTGATCAAATGGGTTGGACCAAGGGTTTACAGGGGAGTGCTGATCAAATGGGTTGGACCAAGGGTCTACAGGGGAGTGCTGATCAAATGGGTTGAACCAAGGGTCTACAGGGGAGTGCTGATCAAATGGGTTGAACCAAGGGTTTACAGGGGAGTGCTGATCAAATGGGTTGAACCAAGGGTTTACAGGGAGTGCTGATCAAATGGGTTGAACCAAGGGTCTACAGGGGAGTGTAGAACCAAGGGTTTACAGGGGAGTGCTGACCAAATGCGTTGAACCAAGGGTTTACAGGGGAGTGTAGAACCAAGGGTTTACAGGGGAGTGTAGAACCAAGGGTCTACAGGGGAGTGTAGAACCAAGGGTTTACAGGGGAGTGCTGATCAAATGGGTTGAACCAAGGGTCTACAGGGGAGTGCTGATCAAATGGGTTGAACCAAGGGTTTACAGGGAGTGCTGATCAAATGGGTTGAACCAAGGGTTTACAGGGGAGTGCTGATCAAATGGGTTGAACCAAGGGTCTACAGGGGAGTGTAGAACCAAGGGTTTACAGGGGAGTGCTGACCAAATGCGTTGAACCAAGGGTTTACAGGGGAGTGTAGAACCAAGGGTTTACAGGGGAGTGTAGAACCAAGGGTCTACAGGGGAGTGTAGAACCAAGGGTCTACAGGGGAGTGTAGAACCAAGGGTTTACAGGGAGTGCTGACCAAATGCGTTGAACCAAGGGTTTACAGGGGAGTGTAGAACCAAGGGTTTACAGGGGAGTGCTGACCAAATGGGTCTACATTAAGGCTGAGTAAAGTTCCACCACCTCAGGTTGAGAGAGAGAGAGAGAGCAAAGACCAACAGTCAGTCAGAACTCTCCTCCTCCTCCATGCCTCCTCCTCTCCTCTCTCTTCATCCTCCATGTCTCCTCCTCCTCCTCCCCCCTCCACTCTCCTCTCATCCATGTCTCCTACTCTCCTCCTCCTCCATGCCTCCTCCATGTCTCCTCCTCTCCTCTCCTCCTCCTCCATCCTCCTCCATACCTCCTCTTCTCCTCCTCTACTCTCCTCTCCTCCTCCTCCTCCTCCTCAATGCCTCCTCTCCTCTCCTCCTCCTCCTCTCCTCCATGCCTCCTCTCCTCTCCTCCTCCTCCTCCTCTCAGTAGTAAACGGCTGGTCTATAATGGGGGCTTTTTTTATGCATTTCTGGGTACATTAGCATCCAGAGTTAATTGGCACCATTTGCTCAATGAGCTTCCTTGAAGTAAATGACTTTGTCACTAATTGTCACTAATTATCAAGCTGAACAAGTGGAATCAGCCTCACCATTTCTAGTGGAAGTGAGACACAATATGGGGGGGGCAGAGGAAGGGGAGGGAGAAGGGGATGAGAAGGCAAGGAGGGACAGGGATAGCAGAGATAAACACTACCAATCAATGTATAGTAGAATGAAAATATACAGGGCTAGTCAGAAACACTACCAATCAATGTATAGTAGAATGAAAATATACAGGGCTAGTCAGAAACACTACCAATCAATGTATAGTAGAATGAAAATATACAGGACTAGTCAGAAACACTACCAATCAATGTATAGTAGAATGAAAATATACAGGGCTAGTCAGAAACACTATCAATCAATGTATAGTAGAATGAAAATATACAGGGCTAGTCAGAAACACTATCAATCAATGTATAGTAGAATGAAAATATACAGGACTAGTCAGAAACACTACCAATCAGTGTATAGTAGAATGAAAATATACAGGGCTAGTCAGAAACACTATCAATCAATGAGGGCCTTAGTCCTTTTCACCGTTATTACATGTGCTGTAAAATAATGCTGTATTCCTGGAACAAGGACAACAGACTGGGTGTATTGTGGAGATTATTGCTGACAGCCTTTCAGTTTCTGATATGCAATACATTCTACTGGGAGATCTAGGTCTTCAAACACTGAAACAAGATATGGGAAACAACTGTAGAAAGGTAGAACAAAAGCTGGGAAACTTTGAGGAAAATTGGGAAGACAGTCAGTTGTTTGTCATGATAGATTAATAAATACGTAAACATTCTTACGAGTGTAAGCCGGGGGGGGGGGTGGCTCAGTGTTGGTTCAGTGGTCATGTCCCCTCCCTAATATCACAACAGACAGTATTGGTTCATGTCCCCTCCCTAGTATCACTACAGACAGTATTGGTTCATGTCCCCTCCCTAGTATCTCTACAGACAGTATTGGTTCTGAGTTCATGTCCCCTCCCTAACATCACTCTACAGACAGTATTGGTTCATGTCCCCTCCCTAGTATCACTACAGACAGTATTGGTTCATGTCCCCTCCCTAGTATCACTACAGACAGTATTGGTTCATGTCCCCTCCCTAGTATCACTACAGACAGTATTGGTTCATGTCCCTCCCCACTAACATCACTCTACAGACAGTATTGGTTCATGTCCCCTCCCTAGTATCACTACAGACAGTATTGGTTCATGTCCCTCCCCCACTAACATCACTCTACAGACAGTACTGGTTCATGTCCCCTCCCTAGTATCACTACAGACAGTATTGGTTCATGCCCCCCTAACATCACTCTACAGACAGTATTGGTTCATGTCCCCTCCCTAGTACCTCCACAGACAGTATTGGTTCTGTGTTCATGTCCCCTCCATGGTATCACTACAGACAGTACTGGTTCATGTCCCCTCCCTAACATCACTCTACAGACAGTATTGGTTCATGTCTCCCCCTAACATCACTCTACAGACATTATTGGTTCATGTCCCCTCCATAGTATCACTACAGACAGTCTTGGTTCTGTGTTCATGTCCCCTCCCTAACATCACTCTACAGACAGTATTGGTTCTGAGTTCATGTCCCCTCCCTAACATCACTCTACAGACAGTATTGGTTCTGAGTTCATGTCCCCTCCCTAACATCACTCTACAGACAGTAGTGGTTCATGTCCCCTCCCTAGTATCACTCTCCAGACAGTATTGGTTCTGTGTTCATGTCCCCTCCCTAACATCACTCTACAGACAGTAGTGGTTCTGTGTTCATGTCCCCTCCCTAACATCACTCTACAGACAGTATTGGTTCTGTGTTCATGTCCCCTCCCTAACATCACTCTACAGACAGTAGTGGTTCATGTCCCCTCCCTAACATCACTCTACAGACAGTAGTGGTTCATGTCCCTTCCCTAACATCACTCTACAGACAGTATTGGTTCTGTGTTCATGTCCCCTCCCTAACATCACTCTACAGACAGTAGTGGTTCTGTGTTCATGTCCCCTCCCTAACATCACTCTACAGACAGTATTGGTCCTGAGTTCATGTCCCCTCCCTAACATCACTCTACAGACAGTAGTGGTTCATGTCCCCTCCCTAGTATCACTCTACAGACAGTATTGGTTCTGTGTTCATGTCCCCTCCCTAACATCACTCTACAGACAGTATTGGTTCTGTGTTCATGTCCCCTCCCTAACATCACTCTACAGACAGTATTGGTTCTGTGTTCATGTCCCCTCCCTAACATCACTCTACAGACAGTAGTGGTTCATGTCCCCTCCCTAACATCACTCTACAGACAGTATTGGTTCTGAGTTCATGTCCCCTCCCTAACATCACTCTACAGACAGTAGTGGTTCATGTCCCCTCCCTAACATCACTCTACAGACAGTATTGGTTCTGAGTTCATGTCCCCTCCCTAACATCACTCTACAGACAGTAGTGGTTCATGTCCCCTCCCTAACATCACTCTACAGACAGTATTGGTTCTGAGTTCATGTCCCCTCCCTAACATCACTCTACAGACAGTAGTGGTTCATGTCCCCTCCCTAACATCACTCTACAGACAGTATTGGTTCTGTGTTCATGTCCCCTCCCTAACATCACTCTACAGACAGTAGTGGTTCTGAGTTCATGTCCCCTCCCTAACATCACTCTACAGACAGTAGTGGTTCATGTCCCCTCCCTAACATCACTCTACAGACAGTATTGGTTCTGTGTTCATGTCCCCTCCCTAACATCACTCTACAGACAGTAGTGGTTCTGAGTTCATGTCCCCTCCCTAACATCACTCTACAGACAGTAGTGGTTCATGTCCCCTCCCTAACATCACTCTACAGACAGTATTGGTTCTGTGTTCATGTCCCCTCCCTAACATCACTCTACAGACAGTAGTGGTTCATGTCCCCTCCCTAACATCACTCTACAGACAGTAGTGGTTCATGTCCCCTCCCTAACATCACTCTACAGACAGTAGTGGTTCTGAGTTCATGTCCCCTCCCTAACATCACTCTACAGACAGTAGTGGTTCATGTCCCCTCCCTAACATCACTCTACAGACAGTATTGGTTCATGTCCCCCCTAACATCACTCTACAGACAGTAGTGGTTCATGTCCCCTCCCTAACATCACTCTACAGACAGTATTGGTTCTGAGTTCATGTCCCCTCCCTAACATCACTCTACAGACAGTAGTGGTTCATGTCCCCTCCCTAACATCACTCTACAGACAGTATTGGTTCTGAGTTCATGTCCCCTCCCTAACATCACTCTACAGACAGTAGTGGTTCATGTCCCCTCCCTAACATCACTCTACAGACAGTATTGGTTCTGAGTTCATGTCCCCTCCCTAACATCACTCTACAGACAGTAGTGGTTCATGTCCCCTCCCTAACATCACTCTACAGACAGTATTGGTTCTGTGTTCATGTCCCCTCCCTAACATCACTCTACAGACAGTAGTGGTTCTGAGTTCATGTCCCCTCCCTAACATCACTCTACAGACAGTATTGGTTCTGAGTTCATGTCCCCTCCCTAACATCACTCTACAGACAGTATTGGTTCTGTGTTCATGTCCCCTCCCTAACATCACTCTACAGACAGTAGTGGTTCATGTCCCCTCCCTAACATCACTCTACAGACAGTAGTGGTTCATGTCCCCTCCCTAACATCACTCTACAGACAGTATTGGTTCTGTGTTCATGTCCCCTCCCTAACATCACTCTACAGACAGTAGTGGTTCTGAGTTCATGTCCCCTCCCTAACATCACTCTACAGACAGTAGTGGTTCATGTCCCCTCCCTAACATCACTCTACAGACAGTATTGGTTCATGTCCCCCCTAACATCACTCTACAGACAGTAGTGGTTCATGTCCCCTCCCTAACATCACTCTACAGACAGTATTGGTTCTGAGTTCATGTCCCCTCCCTAACATCACTCTACAGACAGTAGTGGTTCATGTCCCCTCCCTAACATCACTCTACAGACAGTATTGGTTCTGAGTTCATGTCCCCTCCCTAACATCACTCTACAGACAGTAGTGGTTCATGTCCCCTCCCTAACATCACTCTACAGACAGTATTGGTTCTGAGTTCATGTCCCCTCCCTAACATCACTCTACAGACAGTAGTGGTTCATGTCCCCTCCCTAACATCACTCTACAGACAGTATTGGTTCATGTCCCCTCCCTAACATCACTCTACAGACAGTATTGGTTCTGAGTTCATGTCCCCTCCCTAACATCACTCTACAGACAGTAGTGGTTCATGTCCCCTCCCTAACATCACTCTACAGACAGTAGTGGTTCATGTCCCCTCCCTAACATCACTCTACAGACAGTATTGGTTCTGAGTTCATGTCCCCTCCCTAACATCACTCTTCAGACAGTAGTGGTTCATGTCCCCTCCCTAACATCACTCTACAGACAGTAGTGGTTCATGTCCCCTCCCTAACATCACTCTACAGACAGTAGTGGTTCATGTCCCCTCCCTAACATCACTCTACAGACAGTAGTGGTTCATGTCCCCTCCCTAACATCACTCTACAGACAGTAGTGGTTCTGAGTTCATGTCCCCTCCCTAACATCACTCTACAGACAGTAGTGGTTCATGTCCCCTCCCTAACATCACTCTACAGACAGTAGTGGTTCATGTCCCCTCCCTAACATCACTCTACAGACAGTAGTGGTTCATGTCCCCTCCCTAACATCACTCTACAGACAGTATTGGTTCATGTCCCCTCCCTAACATCACTCTACAGACAGTATTGGTTCTGAGTTCATGTCCCCTCCCTAACATCACTCTACAGACAGTAGTGGTTCATGTCCCCTCCCTAACATCACTCTACAGACAGTAGTGGTTCATGTCCCCTCCCTAACATCACTCTACAGACAGTATTGGTTCTGAGTTCATGTCCCCTCCCTAACATCACTCTACAGACAGTAGTGGTTCATGTCCCCTCCCTAACATCACTCTACAGACAGTAGTGGTTCATGTCCCCTCCCTAACATCACTCTACAGACAGTAGTGGTTCATGTCCCCTCCCTAACATCACTCTACAGACAGTAGTGGTTCATGTCCCCTCCCTAACATCACTCTACAGACAGTAGTGGTTCATGTCCCCTCCCTAACATCACTCTACAGACAGTAGTGGTTCATGTCCCCTCCCTAACATCACTCTACAGACAGTAGTGGTTCATGTCCCCTCCCTAACATCACTCTACAGACAGTAGTGGTTCATGTCCCCTCCCTAACATCACTCTACAGACAGTAGTGGTTCATGTCCCCTCCCTAACATCACTCTACAGACAGTAGTGGTTCATGTCCCCTCCCTAACATCACTCTACAGACAGTAGTGGTTCATGTCCCCTCCCTAACATCACTCTACAGACAGTAGTGGTTCATGTCCCCTCCCTAACATCACTCTACAGACAGTAGTGGTTCATGTCCCCTCCCTAACATCACTCTACAGACAGTAGTGGTTCATGTCCCCTCCCTAACATCACTCTACAGACAGTAGTGGTTCATGTCCCCTCCCTAACATCACTCTACAGACAGTAGTGGTTCATGTCCCCTCCCTAACATCACTCTACAGACAGTAGTGGTTCATGTCCCCTCCCTAACATCACTCTACAGACAGTAGTGGTTCATGTCCCCTCCCTAACATCACTCTACAGACAGTAGTGGTTCATGTCCCCTCCCTAACATCACTCTACAGACAGTAGTGGTTCATGTCCCCTCCCTAACATCACTCTACAGACAGTAGTGGTTCTGAGTTCATGTCAAGATTCATCTCTTGTTTTGTATCGATCTGTTCTTTATTATTAAACTCACCAACTTCAACCAAAAGCTGACACATCGGCGTTACCGACTTCAGACGAGTCACTCGTGGAGGTTGTACAGCACAACGGAGAACACCATATTAGTTTGTTGGCCAAACCGTTAGGATGCTACAGACGTTTTCAGGATGTCTACCAGTCTGACCAACAGCGGTATAAATCGGACTCTTTCCACCGCAGATAGGGAAGGGCCACATAGGAGGATGCGATGTATTGAGACACAGCCCATGCAGAAAACATCTCCAGCTCATTAAACTGACAGATATAAATGTTTTTTAGTTTTATTATGTTACTTAGATTGACGCACCGGTACGTCAATAGACTCTATACTATAAAAAATGGAGGAGGAGTAACAGTCTGGGGCCATTTTTCATGGTTCGGGCCCCTCAGTTCCAGTCAAGGGAAATCTTAACGCTGCAGCATACAGTGACATTCTAGACAATTCTGTGCTTCCAACTTTGTGGTAACAGTGTGGGGAAGGCCATTTCCTGTTTCAGCATGCTGTTCCAGCAATGCCAACGTGCACAAATCAAGATCCATACAGAAATGGTTTGTCGAGATCAGCGTGGAAGAACTTGACTGGCCTACACAGAGCCCTGACCTCAACCCCATCGAACACCTTTGGGGATGAGCCAGGACTAATCACCCAACATCAGTGCCAGACTTCACTAATGCTCTTGTGACTGAATGAAGTCCCAGCTGCAATGTTCCTACATCTAGTGGAAAGCCTTCCCAGAAGAGTGGAGGCGGTTATAGCAGCAATGTTCCAACATCTAGTGGAAAGCCTTCCCAGAAGAGTGGAGACTGTTACAGCAACAATGTTCCTACATCTAGTGGAAAGCCTTCCCAGAAGAGTGGAGGCTGTTATAGCAGCGATGTTCTAACATCTAGTGGAAAGCCTTCCCAGAAGAGTGGAGGCTGTTATAGCAACAATGTTCCAACATCTAGTGGAAAGCCTTCCCAGAAGAGTGGAGGCTGTTATAGCAGCAATGTTCCAACATCTAGTGGAAAGCCTTCCCAGAAGAGTGGAGGCTGTTATAGCAGCAATGTTCCCACGTCTAGTGGAAAGCCTTCCCAGAAGAGTGGAGGCTGTTATAGCAGCAATGTTCCTACATCTAGTGGAAAGCCTTCCCAGAAGAGTGGAGGCTGTTCTAGCAGCAATGTACCAACATCTAGTGGAAAGCCTTCCCAGAAGAGTGGAGGCTGTTATAGCAGCAATGTTCTAACATCTAGTGGAAAGCCTTCCCAGAAGAGTGGAGGCTGTTATAGCAGCAATGTTCCAACATCTAGTGGAAAGCCTACCCAGAAGAGTGGAGGCTGTTATAGCAGCAATGTTCCTACATCTAGTGGAAAGCCTTCCCAGAAGAGTGGAGGCTGTTATAGCAGCAATGTTCCTACATCTAGTGGAAAGCCTTCCCAGAAGAGTGGAGGCGGTTATAGCAACAATGTTCCTACATCTAGTGGAAAGCCTTCCCAGAAGAGTGGAGGCTGTTATAGCAGCAATGTTCCAACATCTAGTGGAAAGCCTTCCCAGAAGAGTGGAGACTGTTATAGCAACAATGTTCCTACATCTATTGGAAAGCCTTCCCAGAAGAGTGGAGACTGTTATAGCAACAATGTTCCTACATCTAGTGGAAAGCCTTCCCAGAAGAGTGGAGACTGTTATAGCAGCAATGTTCCTACATCTAGTGGAAAGCCTTCCCAGAAGAGTGGAGACTGTTATAGCAACAATGTTCCTACATCTAGTGGAAAGCCTTCCCAGAAGAGTGGAGACTGTTATAGCAACAATGTTCCTACATCTAGTGGAAAGCCTTCCCAGAAGAGTGGAGGCTGTTATAGCAGCAATGTTCTAACATCTAGTGGAAAGCCTTCCCAGAAGAGTGGAGGCTGTTATAGCAGCAATGTTCCAACATCTAGTGGAAAGCCTACCCAGAAGAGTGGAGGCTGTTATAGCAGCAATGTTCCTACATCTAGTGGAAAGCCTTCCCAGAAGAGTGGAGGCTGTTATAGCAGCAATGTTCCTACATCTAGTGGAAAGCCTTCCCAGAAGAGTGGAGGCGGTTATAGCAACAATGTTCCTACATCTAGTGGAAAGCCTTCCCAGAAGAGTGGAGGCTGTTATAGCAGCAATGTTCCAACATCTAGTGGAAAGCCTTCCCAGAAGAGTGGAGGCTGTTATAGCAACAATGTTCCTACATCTAGTGGAAAGCCTTCCCAGAAGAGTGGAGGCGGTTATAGCAACAATGTTCCTACATCTAGTGGAAAGCCTTCCCAGAAGAGTGGAGGCTGTTATAGCAGCAATGTTCCAACATCTAGTGGAAAGCCTTCCCAGAAGAGTGGAGACTGTTATAGCAACAATGTTCCTACATCTAGTGGAAAGCCTTCCCAGAAGAGTGGAGACTGTTATAGCAGCAATGTTCCTACATCTAGTGGAAAGCCTTCCCAGAAGAGTGGAGACTGTTATAGCAACAATGTTCCTACATCTAGTGGAAAGCCTTCCCAGAAGAGTGGAGACTGTTATAGCAACAATGTTCCTACATCTAGTGGAAAGCCTTCCCAGAAGAGTGGAGGCTGTTATAGCAACAATGTTCCTACATCTAGTGGAAAGCCTTCCCAGAAGAGTGGAGACTGTTATAGCAACAAAAGGGGGACCAGCTCCATATTAAAGCCTTCCCAGAAGAGTGGAGGCTGTTATAGCAACAAAAGGGGGACCAGCTCCATATTAAAGCCTTCCCAGAAGAGTGGAGGCTGTTATAGCAACAATGTTCCTACATCTAGTGGAAAGCCTTCCCAGAAGAGTGGAGACTGTTATAGCAACAAAAGGGGGACCAGCTCCATATTAAAGCCTTCCCAGAAGAGTGGAGGCTGTTATAGCAACAAAAGGGGGACCAGCTCCATATTAAAGCCTTCCCAGAAGAGTGGAGGCTGTTATAGCAACAAAAGGGGACCAGCTCCATAGTAAAGCCTTCCCAGAAGAGTGGAGGCTGTTATAGCAACAAAAGGGGGGACCAGCTCCATATTAAAGCCTTCCCAGAAGAGTGGAGGCTGTTATAGCAACAAAAGGGGGACCAGCTCCATATTTTTAATATATTTTGTATTTAACCTTTATTTAACTTGAATTCATCCCCATGATTTATGGAATGAGATGTTGGAGGAGCAGGTGTCCACATACGTTTGGTCATGTAGTGCACTATGACTTACCCTTCAATCCATACTTGTTGCGTCGGCCATATTTGTTGATGAGAATGAAGAGGACGATGAGGAGAACACTGGTGAAACCAGCCAGACCTACTGCTATCGACACCTGGAGACAGACAGACAGGTTAGGAGACAGACAGACAGGTTAGGAGACAGACAGACAGGTTAGGAGACAGACAGACAGGTGAAACCAGCCAGACCTACTGCTATCGACACCTGGAGACATACAGACAGGTTAGGAGACAGACAGACAGACAGACAGACAGACAGACAGACAGACAGACAGACAGACAGACAGACAGACAGACAGACAGACAGACAGACAGACAGACAGACAGACAGGTTAGGAGACAGACAGACAGGTTAGGCAACAGACAGACAGACAGACAGACAGACAGACAGACAGACAGACAGACAGACAGACAGACAGACAGACAGACAGACAGACAGACAGACAGACAGACAGGTGATTCTAGCCACCCCCAGTACTGGGGACACCAGGAGACAGACAGAGAGACAGACAGGTTAGGAGACAGACAGACAGGTTAGGAGACAGACAGAGAGACAGGTGATTCTAGCCAGCCCCAGTACTGTGGAAACCAGGAGACACTACACTACTTTTGAACAGAGCCCTATGGACTGTGGTCTAAAGTAGTGCCCTATGTAGGGATTAGTGTGCTATTTGAGACAGACGCTGAGTCATTATAAACTCACCCCAAACGTCTCCTCTTCCGGCCTGATGGCATTGTTTGATGGCACTGGGCTACCTGGAATACAGACAGAGACAGTAGGAGCACTGGAGAATACAACCCACTCCCAAATGGCACACTATTCCATAGTACACTAGCTTTGACCAGAGCCCTCCTTGCCTTGTAGTGTGCTATATATGGAACAGGGTTCTATTTGGGACGCAGTCTAACTCCAGAGCAGAATTGTGGAGTAAAAATCGACCGACAGGCTGGAGTCTTTAAATCCCATTTCACATAAAACAGTTTCCTTATCAGAAGATATTATACACTGGAGGTTATTTATATAAAAGAACAGAGGACATGAACAGGACAAGCTGGAGCAAAGTGAACACACACACACACACGGACTGAAACACACACACACTCACACACTCACACACACCACACACACACACACTCATACACACACACACAGACTGAAACACACACTCACACAGACTCACACCACACACACACACACACACACTCACACACACCACACACACACACACGGACTCACACACCACTCACTCATACACACTCACACACACAGACTCACAACCATGAAATGGAGTCTCTGTCGGCTGCTGTCGGATACAATTTGAAGGATGAGAGGAGGCTGAAGATCAGAGAGGAATTGGGGGTGTCTGTGTCTGTGTGTGTGTGTGTCTGTGTGTGTGTGTGTGTGTGTGTGTGTGTGTCTGTGTCTGTGTGTGTGTGTGTGTGTGTGTGTGTGTGTGTGTGTGTGTGTGTGTGTGTGTGTGTGTGTGTGTGTGTGTGTGTGTCTGTGTGTGTGTGTGTGTGTGTGTGTGTGTGTGTGTGTGTGTGTGTGTGTGTGTGTGTGTGTGTGTGTCTGTGTCTGTGTGTCTGTGTGTGTGTGTGTGTGTCTGTGTCTGTGTGTCTGAGTGTGTTGAATTAGCAGTCCCTTTTCTCAGCCCGTAATAACTATAAGCAGCCTGTAACAACTATACGCAGCTCCCTCCCTCCCTCCTTCCCTCCCTCCCTCCTTCCCTCCCTTCAACCCTCCCTCCCTTCAAACCTCCCTTCAACCCTCTCTCCCTCCAATCCTCCCTTCAACCCTCCTTCCCTCCCTACAAACCTCCCTCCCTTCAAACCTCCCTTCAACCCTCCCTCCCTTCAACCCTCCTTCCCTCCAATCCTCCCTTCAACCCTCCTTCCTCCAATCCTCCCTTCAACCTTCCCTCCCTACAAACCTCCCTTCAACCCTCCTTCCCTCCAAACCTCCCTTCAACCTTCCCTCCCTTCAAACCTCCCTTCAACCCTCCCTCCCTCCAAACCTCCCTTCAACCCTCCTTCCCTCCAATCCTCCCTTCAACCCTCCTTCCCTCCCTACAAACCTCCCTTCAACCCTCCCTCCCTCCAAACCTCCCTTCAACCCTCCTTCCCTCCCTACAAACCTCCCTTCAACCCTCCCTCCCTTCAAACCTCCCTTCAACCCTCCCTCCCTCCAAACCTCCCTTCAACCCTCCTTCCCTCCGATCCTCCCTTCAACCCTCCTTCCCTCCCTACAAACCTACCTTCAACCCTCCCTCCCTCCAATCCTCCCTTCAAATCAAATCAAATCAAATCAAATTTTATTTGTCACATACACATGGTTAGCAGATGTTAATGCGAGTGTAGCGAAATGCTTGTGCTTCTAGTTCCGACAATGCAGTAATAAAAAGCAAGTAATCTAACTAACAATTCCAAAAAAAACTACTGTCTTATACACAGTGTAAGGGGATAAAGAACATGTACATAAGGATATATGAATGAGTGATGGTACAGAGCAGCATAGGCAAGATACAGTAGATGGTGTTGAGTACAGTATATACATATGAGATAAGTATGTAAACCAAGTGGCATAGTTAAAGTGGCTAGTGATACATGTATTACATAAGGATGCAGTCGATGATATAGAGTACAGTATCAACGTATGCATATGAGATGAACAATGTAGAGTAAGTAACATTATATAAGGTAGCATTGTTTAAAGTGGCTAGTGATATATTTACATCATTTCCCATCAATTCCCATGATTAAAGTGGCTGGAGTAGAGTCAGTGTCATTGACAGTGTGTTGGCAGTAGCCACTCAATGTTAGTGGTGGCTGTTTAACAGTCTGATGGCCTTGAGATAGAAGCTGTTTTTCAGTCTCTCGGTCCCAGCTTTGATGCACCTGTACTGACCTCGCCTTCTGGATGACAGCGGGGTGAACAGGCAGTGGCTCGGGTGGTTGATGTCCTTGATGATCTTTATGGCCTTCCTGTAGCATCGGGTGGTGTAGGTGTCCTGGAGGGCAGGTAGTTTGCCCCGGTGATGCGTTGTGCAGACCTCACTACCCTCTGGAGAGCCTTACGGTTGAGGGCGGTGCAGTTGCCATACCAGGCGGTGATACAGCCCGCCAGGATGCTCTCGATTGTGCATCTGTAGAAGTTTGTGAGTGCTTTTGGTGACAAGCCGAATTTCTTCAGCCTCCTGAGGTTGAAGAGGCGCTGCTGCGCCTTCCTCACGATGCTGTCTGTGTGAGTGGACCAATTCAGTTTGTCTGTGATGTGTATGCCGAGGAACTTAAAACTTGCTACCCTCTCCACTACTGTTCCATCGATGTGGATAGGGGGTGTTCCCTCTGCTGTTTCCTGAAGTCCACAATCATCTCCTTAGTTTTGTTGACGTTGAGTGTGAGGTTATTTTCCTGACACCACACTCCGAGGGCCCTCACCTCCTCCCTGTAGGCCGTCTCGTCGTTGTTGGTAATCAAGCCTACCACTGTTGTGTCCAACCCTCCCTTCAACCTTACCTCCCTACAAACCTCCCTTCAACCCTCCTTCCCTCCAAACCTCCCTTCAACCTTCCCTCCCTTCAAACCTCCCTTCAACCCTCCCTCCCTACAAACCTCCCTTCAACCCTCCCTCCCTACAAACCTCCCTTCAACCCTCCTTCCCTCCAAACCTCCCTTCAACCCCCTTCCCTCCCTCCAACCCTCCCTTCAACACTCCTTCCCTCTCTTCATCCCTCCCTCCCGCCAACCCTCCCTCCCTACAAACCTCCCTTCAACCCCCTTCCCTCCCTTCAAACCTCCCTTCAACCCTCCCTCCCGCCAACCCTCCCTTCAACACTCCTTCCCTCCCTTCAACCCTCCTTCCTTCCCTCCCTTCAACCCTCATTCCCTCTCTTCATCCCTCCCTCCCTCCAACCTACTCTTCAACCCTCCTTCCTTCCCGCCCTTCAACCCTCCTTCCCTCTCTTCATCCCTCCCTCCCTCCAACCCTCCCTTCAACCCTCCTTCCCTCTCTTCATCCCTCCTTCCTTCCCGCCCTTCAACCCTCCTTCCCTCTCTTCATCCCTCCCTCCCTCCAACACTCCCTTCAACCCTCCTTCCCTCTCTTCATCCCTCCCTCCCTCCAACACTCCCTTCAACCCTCCTTCCCTCTCTTCATCCCTCCCTCCCTCCAACCCTCCCTTCAGCCCTCCTTCCCTCTCTTCAACCCTCCCTCCCTCCAACTCTCTCTTCATCCCTCCCTCCCTCCAACCCTCCCCTCAAACCTCCTTCCCTCCCTTCAACCCTCCTTCCCTCTCTTCATCCCTCCCTCCTTCAAGCCTCCCTTCAAACCTCCTTCCCTCTCTTCACCCCTCCCTCCCTCCAACCCTCCCTTCAACCCTCCTTCCCTCTCTTCAACCCTCCCTCCCTCCAACTCTCTCTTCATCCCTCCCTCCCTCCAACCCTCCCCTCAAACCTCCCTCCCTCCAACCCTCCCTTCAAACCTCCTTCCCTCCCTCCAACCCTCCCCTCAACGTTCCTTTCCTCCTTCCAGCCTCCCTTCAACCCTCCTTCCCTCTCTTCATCCCTCCCTCCCTCCAACCCTCCCTTCAACCCTCCTTCCTTCCCTCCCTCCAACCCTCCCTTCAACCCTCCTTCCCTCTCTTCATCCCTCCCTCCCTCCAACCCTCCCTTCAACCCTCCTTCCTTCCCTCCCTCCAACCCTCCCTTCAACCCTCCTTCCCTCTCTTCAACCCTCCTTCCCTCTCTTCAACCCTCCCTTCAATCCTCCTTCCTTCCCTCCCTCCCTTTAACCCTCCCTTCAACCCTCCTTCCCTCCAACCCTCCCTTCAACCCTCTTTCCCTCTCTTCATCCCTCCCTCCCTCCAACCCTCCTTCCCTCCTCCAACCTACTCTTCAACCCTCCTTCCTTCCCACCCTTCAACCCTCCTTCCCTCTCTTCATCCCTCCCTCCCTCCAACCCTCCCTTCAACCCTGCTTCCCTCTCTTCATCCCTCCCTTCCTCCAACACTCCCTTCAACCCTCCTTCCCTCTCATCCCTCCCTCCCTCCAACCCTCCCTTCAAACCTGCTTCCCTCTCTTCACCCCTCCCTCCAACCCTCCCTTCAACCCTCCTTCCCTCTCTTCAACCCTCCCTCCCTCCAACCCTCCCTTCAACCCTCCTTCCCTCTCTTCAACCCTCCCTCCCTCCAACTCTCTCTTCATCCACCCTCCCTCCAAACCTCCCCTCAAACCTCCTTCCCTCCCTTCAACCCTCCTTCCCTCTCTTTATCCCTCCCGCCCTTCAACCTTTCCTCCCTTCAGCCCCCTCTCCCTTCATCCCCCCGTCATCCCTTCCTCCCTCCCTTCAGCCCCCTCCCTTCATCCCTCCCTTCTTCCCACCCACCCTCCCTTCAACCCTCCCTCCCTTCATCCAGGGTAACTCCAATCATACGATCCAAGGTAACTCAAATCATACAATCCAGGGTTATTCCAATCATACAATCCAGGGTTATTCCAATCATACAATCCAAGGTAACTCCAATCATACACTGTCACACCTCCTCACTGTCAGAACAGCTAGATCCCCCTTCCATCGACTCCATTCCAGACATTATTATGAGCCCTCCTCCCTCTCTGTTAGAACAGCTAGATCCCCCTTCCATCGACTCCATTCCAGACATTATTATGAGCCCTCCTCCCTCTCTGTTAGAACAGCTAGATCCCCTTCCATTGACTCCATTCTAGACATTATTATGAGCCCTCCTCCCTCTCTGTTAGAACAGCTAGATCCCCCTTCCATTGACTCCATTCCAGACATTATTGAGCCCTCCTCCCTCTCTGTTAGAACAGCTAGATCCCCGTTCCATCGACTCCATTCCAGACATTATTATGAGCCCTCCTCCCTCACCTGGCAACCATCATTACGCACACCTGGCAACCATCATTACGTACACCTGGCAACCATCATTATGCACACCTTGCAACCCTCATTATGCACACCTGGCAACCCTCATTATGCCTACCTGGCAACCATCATTACGTACACCTGGCAACCATTATTACGTACCCCTGGCAACCATCATTACGTACACCTGGAAACCCTCATTATGTCACCTGGCAAACCTCATTATGTGACCTGGCAAACCTCATTATGCACACCTGAAACCCTCATTATGCACACCTGGCAACCCTCTTTATGTCACCTGGTAACCATCATTATCCACACCTGGCAACCATCATTATGCCCACTCGGACTTCATCACTATCTTGATTACTCCCCTTTTATCTAGCTCTCTGTAGCCTCACTCATCAGGTAGTATTGGTTCTGTTCTCTTGTCCAGATGCATCTCTTGTTTTGTATCTCTCCATGTTCATTATTATTAAACTCACAAACTACACCTGCTTCCTGACTCCTGCTTCCTGACTCCTGCTTCCTGACTCCTGCTTCCTGCTTCCTGACTGCTGCTTCCTGACTGCTGCTTCCTGACTGCTGCTTCCTGCTTCCTGATTCCTGACTCCTTCTTCCTGAAACTTGCTTCCTGACAACTGCTTCCTGACTCCTGCTTCCTGCTTCCTTCTTCCTGACTCCTGCTTCCTGACACCTGCTTTCTGACTCCTGACTCCTGCTTCCTGACTCCTGCTTCCTGACTCCTGCTTCCTGACTCCTGCTTCCTGACTCCTGCTTCCTGCTTCCTGACTGCTGCTTCCTGACTGCTGCTTCCTGCTTCCTGATTCCTGAAATTTGCTTCCTGACACCTGCTTCCTGAACCCTGCTTCCTGACTCCTGCTTCCTGCTTCCTTCTTCCTGACTCCTGCTTCCTGACACCTGCTTTCTGACTCCTGACTCCTTCTTCCTGACTCCTTCTTCCTGACTCCTGCTTCCTGACTCCTGCTTCCTGACTCCCTGCGTCTCCATTACAAGCTGTCTCAAAACAGAGCAGCGCGCGTAACTCCACAATACAGAACTAACATTCACAACATAATAATAGAATAACACTAGTAAGTCAAAACACTGACCGTAGTCCACAATTTCTGAAAAATTGATGAAAAAGTGGTCATGTGAAACTAATGAATGAGTGAAAAGAGGGATATTCTGCTAACATTCATCATGTTAATACGCCACCAATTCTCAGGGGTCAGACTGTCTTCTACCACTAGAGAAGCTCTGAGTGATGTGAATAATCCCAATGGGGTCAGACTGTCTTCTACCATTAGAGAATCTCTGAGTGATGTGAATAATCCCAATGGGGTCAGACTGTCTTCTACCACTAGAGAATCTCTGAGTGATGTGAATCATCCCAATGGGGTCAGACTGTCTTCTACCACTAGAGAATCTCTGAGTGATGTGAATCATCCCAATGGGGTCAGACTGTCTTCTACCACTAGAGAATCTCTGAGTGATGTGAATAATCCCAATGGGGTCAGACTGTCTTCTACCACTAGAGAATCTCTGAGTGATGTGAATCATCCCAATGGGGTCAGACTGTCTTCTACCACTAGAGAAGCTCTGAGTGATGTGAATAATCCCAATGGGGTCAGACTGTCTTCTACCACTAGAGAAGCTCTGAGTGATGTGAATAATCCCAATGGGGTCAGACTGTCTTCTACCACTAGAGAAGCTCTGAGTGATGTGAATAATCCCAATGGGGTCAGACTGTCTTCTACCACTAGAGAATCTCTGAGTGATGTGAATCATCCCAATGGGGTCAGACTGTCTTCTACCACTAGAGAATCTCTGAGTGATGTGAATAATCCCAATGGGGTCAGACTGTCTTCTACCACTAGAGAAGCTCTGAGTGATGTGAATCATCCCAATGGGGTCAGACTGTCTTCTACCATTAGAGAATCTCTGAGTGATGTGAATAATCCCAATGGGGTCAGACTGTCTTCTACCATACTACAATCTGCTGCAATACATCCTTTGTCACTGTTCTGAGACCTATAGCTTTTGCTGTACGATGTGTCCCTGTCTAAGAAAATGTTGTGGTTACCGTCAGGGTCAGGGTCAAAGGGCGGAGCCGTGAGGAAGTGTCCGTAGACCGTCTTGGTGACGGTCCCCAGGGAGTTGGAGGCCTCCAGCGTGTAGTTTCCGTTATCGTAGTGTGTTGGGTTGAGAAGAGTCAGACATCCCTCCAGATAGTCCCGGTAGAAATCCATCTCTGTCCTGATGTACTCACTCTGCAGGATCTCTCTGTGTACAATCATGATTAGAATACGGTTTCATTTTTTGTCCTTTTCAAAAGACCCAAACTCTTGACATCAGTGGTTCTGAATCCTGATTCTGGGGAACCCCAAGGGGAGGCTGTTTTGGGTTTTCCCCAGCATTAGTCGCCTGATTGATATCTCAGCATCAAGCCGTTGATTGTTTCAGTTAGCTGTGTAGTTCTGGGGTAAAGACTAAAACCTGCACCTCTTGTGGTCTCTAAGACCAGAATATGTACATGCTGCTTTACATATTAGAAATTAATAAAAAGGAATAAAATCACACCTGTTTGTGGTACCATCGCAGCGTCGGGTAGGGATAGCCTCTCACTGTGAACTCTATGCAGGTGTCATGGCGTCGCTCAGGCTCGGACAGTTTCAGGATGACTGGTGGAACTGGAAGGGGAGCAGAGGAAACTGTGAAGGTTTTGACACAGCATGGCTCGGACAGTTTAAGGATGACTGGTGGAACTAGAAGGGGAGCAGAGGAAACTGTGAAGGTTTTGACACAGCATGGCTCGGACAGTTTAAGGATGACTGGTGGAACTAGAAGGGGAGCAGAGGAAACTGTGAAGGTTTTGACACAGCATGGCTCGGACAGTTTAAGGATGACTGGTGGAACTGGAAGGGGAGCAGAGGAAACTGTGAAGGTTTTGACACAGCATGGCTCGGACAGTTTCAGGATGACTGGTAGAACTGGAAGGGGAGCAGAGGAAACTGTGAAGGTTTTGACACAGCATGGCTCGGACAGTTTCAGGATGACTGGTAGAACTGGAAGGGGAGCAGAGGAAACTGTGAAGGTTTTGACACAGCATGGCTCGGACAGTTTCAGGATGACTGGTAGAACTGGAAGGGGAGCAGAGGAAACTGTGAAGGTTTTGACACAGCATGGCTCGGACAGTTTCAGGATGACTGGTGGAACTGGAAGGGGAAACTGAGGACAGAGGAAACTGACGATTTTGACACACAATGGTGTCTTCTAACTTCTAATGGTTGGCCAATTCCACAAGCTAGATTTCACAATGCAAAACATTAATAATTTAAACACTGTTATGATTAAAACACTGTTATGATTCAACACTGATATGATTAACCACTGATATGATTAACCACTGATATGATTAAAACACTGTTATGATTCAACACTGATATGATTAACCACTGATATGATTCAACACTGATATGATTCAACACTGATATGATTGGGGCGGCAGGGTAGCCTAGTGGTTAGAGCGTTGGACTAGTAACCGAAAGGTTGCAAGTTCGAATCCCCGAGCTGACAAGGTACAAATCTGTCATTCTGCCCCTGAACAGGCAGTTAACCCACTGTTCCTAGGCCGTCATTGAAAATAAGAATTTGTTCTTAACTGACTTGCCTAGTTAAATAAAGGTAAAATAAATAAATAAAAAAGATTAAACCACTTAATAAAGACTAGTAGCTGGTTAGCTGGCTAGAGGACAGCTAGCCGTGGCTAATAAAGACTAGTAGCTAGTTAGCTGGCTAGAGGACAGCTAGCCGTGGCTAATAAAGACTCGTAGTTGGTTAGGTGGCTAGAGGACCGCTAGCCATGGCTAATAAAAACTAGTAGCTAGTTAGCTGGCTAGAGGACAGCTAGCCATGGCTAATAGAGACTAGTAGCTAGTTAGCTGGCTAGCTCCTGATGGAAGTTCCAGTTATAAGGAATAGAAATAGCAGATCCGTACCAAATTAGGTGAGGCGGGTTGCAGGAAAATATATTCAGTTCGTAGACAAAGTGAGATTAAGCTATACCAGCTATTTACACGGGATAAGACAGATACACACGTTCTACTGCACCGCCATCTTGGATCCCAAGTGGGACAACCACATATCACATGATAGCTAGGTGGGACAACCACATATCACATGATAGCTAGGTGGGACAACCACATATCACATGATAGCTAGGTGGGACAACCACATATCACATGATATCTAGGTGGGACAACCACATATCACATGATAGCTAGGTGGGACAACCACATATCACATGATAGCTAGGTAGGACAACCACAGTCACAAGATAGCTAGGTGGACAACCACATATCACAAGATAGCTAGTTGGACAACCACATTTCACAAGATAGCTAGTTGGACAACCACATATCACAAGATAGCTAGTTGGACAACCACATATCACAGTCACATGATAGCTAGGTGGACAACCACATATCACATGATAGCTAGGTGGATAGCCACATATCACAGTCACATGATAGCTAGGTGGACAACCACATATCACAGTCACATGATAGCTAGGTGGACAACCACATATCACAGTCACATGATAGCTAGGTGGACAACCACATATCACAGTCACATGATAGCTAGGTGGACAACCACATATCACAGTCACATGATAGCTAGGTGGACAACCACATATCACAGTCACATGATAGCTAGGTGGACAACCACATATCACAGTCACATGATAGCTAGGTGGACAACCACATATCACATGATAGCTAGGTGGGACAACCACATATCACATGATAGCTAGGTGGGACAACCACATATCACATGATATCTAGGTGGGACAACCACATATCACATGATAGCTAGGTGGGACAACCACATATCACATGATAGCTAGGTAGGACAACCACAGTCACAAGATAGCTAGGTGGACAACCACATATCACAAGATAGCTAGTTGGACAACCACATTTCACAAGATAGCTAGTTGGACAACCACATATCACAAGATAGCTAGTTGGACAACCACATATCACAAGATAGCTAGTTGGACAACCACATATCACAGTCACATGATAGCTAGGTGGACAACCACATATCACAGTCACATGATAGCTAGGTGGACAACCACATATCACGTGATAGCTAGGTGGACAACCACATATCACATGATAGCTAGGTGGGACAACCACATATCACATGATAGCTAGGTAGGACAACCACAGTCACAAGATAGCTAGGTGACAACCACATATCACAAGATAGCTAGTTGGACAACCACATTTCACAAGATAGCTAGTTGGACAACCACATATCACAAGATAGCTAGTTGGACAACCACATATCACAGTCACATGATAGCTAGGTGGACAACCACATATCACATGATAGCTAGGTGGATAACCACATATCACAGTCACATGATAGCTAGGTGGATAACCACATATCACATGATAGCTAGGTGGATAACCACATATCACATGATAGCTAGGTGGATAACCACATATCACATGATAGCTAGGTGGACAACCACATATCACAGTCACATGATAGCTAGGTGGATAACCACATATCACAGTCACATGATAGCTAGGTGGACAACCACATATCACAGTCACATGATAGCTAGGTGGACAACCACATATCACAGTCACATGATAGCTAGGTGGACAACCACATATCACAGTCACATGATAGCTAGGTGGACAACCACATATCACAGTCACATGATAGCTAGGTGGACAACCACATATCACAGTCACATGATAGCTAGGTGGACAACCACATATCACAGTCACATGATAGCTAGGTGGACAACCACATATCACAGTCACATGATAGCTAGGTGGACAACCACATATCACAGTTACATGATAGCTAGGTGGACAACCACATATCACAGTCACATGATAGCTAGGTGGACAACCACATATCACATGATAGCTAGGTGGACAACCACATATCACAGTCACATGATAGCTAGGTGGACAACCACATATCACATGATAGCTAGGTGGACAACCACATATCACAGTCACATGATAGCTAGGTGGACAACCACAGTCACAAGATAGCTAGGTGGACAACCACATATCACAGTCACATGATAGCTAGGTGGACAACCACATATCACAGTCACATGATAGCTAGGTGGACAACCACATATCACATGATAGCTAGGTGGACAACCACATATCACAGTTACATGATAGCTAGGTGGACAACCACATATCACAGTCACTTGATAGCTAGGTGGACAACCACATATCACGTGATAGCTAGGTGGACAACCACATATCACATGATAGCTAGGTGGGACAACCACATATCACAAGATAGCTAGGTGGGACAACCACATATCACATGATAGGCTAGGGGGACAACCACATATCACGTGATAGCTAGGTGGACAACCACAGTCACATGATAGCTAGGTAGACAACCACATATTTCAGTTACATGATAGCTAGGTGGACAACCACATATCACAGTCACATGATAGCTAGGTGGACAACCACATATCACATGATAGCTAGGTGGGACAACCACAGTCACATGATAGCTAGGTAGACAACCACATATTTCAGTTACATGATAGCTAGGTGGACAACCACATATCACAGTCACATGATAGCTAGGTGGACAACCACATATCACATGATAGCTAGGTGGACAACCACAGTCACATGATAGCTAGGTGGACAACCACAGTCACATGATAGCTAGGTGGACAACCACAGTCACATGACACACACACACACACACACACACACACACACACACACACACACACACACACACACACACACACACACACACACACACACACACACACACACACCCGTGGATTGAAACCTACACTGTGCAGTTGGGAATGATAACCATTGGACGGACACACACACACCAGTGGTTTGAAACCTACACTGTACAGCCAGCTGGATGGAAGCGTTGGTCATTCCCACTAGGTTCTCTGCTATGCAGGTGAGCAGGAAGCCGTTGTCGTCTCGACTTACGTTGACTAGCGTCAGGTTAATAGAATGGATGTTAGGCCAGTAGACATTAGACTAGAGAGACAGGAGAGGAGAGGAGAAGAGAGAAGAGAAGAGAAGAGAAGAGGAGAGAAGAGGAGAGGAGAGAACAAGGCATTAGACTACCATACACATTAGTCTCTACCTCTCTGTCTCTCTACCTCTCTGTCTCTCTACCTCTCTGTCTCTCTACCTCTCTGTCTCTCTACCTCTCTGTCTCTCTGTCTCTCTGTCTCTCTGTCTCTCTACCTCTCTGTCTCTCTACCTCTCTGTCTCTCTACCTCTCTGTCTCTCTACCTCTCTGTCTCTCTACCTCTCTGTCTCTCTACCTCTCTGTCTCTCTACCTCTCTGTCTCTCTGTCTCTCTACCTCTCTGTCTCTCTACCTCTCTGTCTCTCTACCTCTCTGTCTCTCTACCTCTCTGTCTCTCTACCTCTCTGTCTCTCTACCTCTCTGTCTCTCTACCTCTCTGTCTCTCTACCTCTCTGTCTCTCTGTCTCTCTACCTCTCTGTCTCTCTGTCTCTCTACCTCTCTGTCTCTCTACCTCTCAGTCTCTCTACCTCTCTGTCTCTCTACCCCTCTGTCTCTCTGTCTCTCTACCTCTCTGTCTCCCTGTCTCTCTGTCTCTCTATACCTCTCTGTCTCTCTACCTCTCTGTCTCTCTATACCTCTCTACCTCTCTACCTCTCTACCTCTCTACCTCTCTACCTCTGAATGCTCAGCTATGAAAACCCAACTGACATTTACTCCTGAGGTGCTGAGCTGTTGCAGCCTCTATAATGACTATTTGACCCTCCTGGTCATCTATAAACATCTTGAAGAACGATCTGGTCTTGATGGCCATGTACTCTTATAATCTCCTCTCGGCACAGCCAGAAGAGGACTGGCCACCCCTGAGAGCCTGGTTCCTCTCTACCCAGTACAGCCAGAAGAGGACTGGCCACCCCTGAGAGCCTGGTTCCTCTCTACCCAGTACAGCCAGAAGAGGACTGGCCACCCCTGAGAGCCTGGTTCCTCTCTACCCAGTACAGCCAGAAGAGGACTGGCCACCCTCAGAGCCTGGTTCCTCTCTACCCAGTACAGCCAGAAGAGGACTGGCCACCCCTCAGAGCCTGGTTTCTCTCTACCCAGTACAGCCAGAAGAGGACTGGCCACCCCTGAGAGCCTGGTTCCTCTCTACCCAGTACAGCCAGAAGAGGACTGGCCACCCCTCAGAGCCTGGTTCCTCTCTACCCAGCACAGCCAGAAGAGGACTGGCCACCCCTGAGAGCCTGGTTCCTCTCTACCCAGTACAGCCAGAAGAGGACTGGCCACCCCTCAGAGCCTGGTTCCTCTCTACCCAGTACAGCCAGAAGAGGACTGGCCACCCCTCAGAGCCTGGTTTCTCTCTACCCAGTACAGCCAGAAGAGGACTGGCCACCCCTGAGAGCCTGGTTCCTCTCTACCCAGTACAGCCAGAAGAGGACTGGCCACCCTCAGAGCCTGGTTCCTCTCTACCCAGTACAGCCAGAAGAGGACTGGCCACCCCTCAGAGCCTGGTTTCTCTCTACCCAGCACAGCCAGAAGAGGACTGGCCACCCCTGAGAGCCTGGTTCCTCTCTACCCAGTACAGCCAGAAGAGGACTGGCCACCCCTGAGAGCCTGGTTCCTCTCTACCCAGTACAGCCAGAAGAGGACTGGCCACCCCTGAGAGCCTGGTTCCTCTCTACCCAGTACAGCCAGAAGAGGACTGGCCACCCCTGAGAGCCTGGTTCCTCTCTACCCAGTACAGCCAGAAGAGGACTGGCCACCCCTCAGAGCCTGGTTCCTCTCTACCCAGTACAGCCAGAAGAGAACTGGCCACCCCTGAGAGCCTGGTTCCTCTCTACCCAGTACAGCCAGAAGAGGACTGGCCACCCCTCAGAGCCTGGTTCCTCTCCACCCAGTACAGCCAGAAGAGGACTAGCCACCCCTGAGAGCCTGGTTCCTCTCTACCCAGTACAGCCAGAAGAGGACTGGCCACCCCTCAGAGCCTGGTTCCTCTACACCCAGTACAGCCAGAAGAGGACTAGCCACCCCTGAGAGCCTGGTTCCTCTCTACCCAGTACAGCCAGAAGAGGACTGGCCACCCCTCAGAGCCTGGTTCCTCTCTACCCAGTACAGCCAGAAGAGGAATGGCCACCCCTCAGAGCCTGGTTCCTCTCTACCCAGCACAGCCAGAAGAGGACTGGCCACCCCTGAGAGCCTGGTTCCTCTCTACCCAGTACAGCCAGAAGAGGACTGGCCACCCCTGAGAGCCTGGTTCCTCTCTACCCAGTACAGCCAGAAGAGGACTGGCCACCCCTGAGAGCCTGGTTCCTCTCTACCCAGTACAGCCAGAAGAGGACTGGCCACCCCTGAGAGCCTGGTTCCTCTCTACCCAGTACAGCCAGAAGAGGACTGGCCACCCCTCAGAGCCTGGTTCCTCTCTACCCAGTACAGCCAGAAGAGAACTGGCCACCCCTGAGAGCCTGGTTCCTCTCTACCCAGTACAGCCAGAAGAGGACTGGCCACCCTGAGAGCCTGTTTCCTCTCTACCCAGTACAGCCAGAAGAGGACTGGCCACCCCTGAGAGCCTGGTTCCTCTCTACCCAGTACAGACAGAAGAGGACTGGCCACCCCTCAGAGCCTGGTTCCTCTCTACCCGGTACAGCCAGAAGAGGACTGACCACCCCTGAGAGCCTGGTTCCTCTCTACCCAGTACAGCCAGAAGAGGACTGGCCACCCCTCAGAGCCTGGTTCCTCTCTACCCAGTACAGCCAGTAGAGGACTGGCCACCCCTGAGAGCCTGGTTCCTCGCTAGGTTTCTTCCTAGGTTCCTGCCTTTCTGGGGAGTTTTTCCTTGCCACCATGCTTCTTCATCTACATTGCGTGCTGATTGGGGGATTAATGCTAGGTTTCTGTATAAACACGTTGTGGAATATGCTGATGTAAAAATAAATACAAATACAATTGATTGACTGACGAGAGGAAAGGAGATGAGCAGAGAACACAACATTAGACTACAGTACATGTTAGTCTGGAGAACTAGAGGAGATGAATAGGGTTGGTGGACATTAGACTATAGTACAGGTTAGACTGGAGAACTAGAGGAGATGAATAGAGTTGGTGGACATTAGACTACAGTACAGGTTAGTCTGGAGAACTAGAGGAGATGAATAGAGTTGGTGGACATTAGACTAGAGTACAGGTTAGACTGGAGAACTAGAGGAAATGAATAGGGTTGGTGGACATTAGTCTGGAGAACTAGAGGAGATGAATAGGGTTGGTGGACATTAGACTACAGTACACGTTAGACTGGAGAACTAGAGGAGATGAATAGGGTTGGTGGACATTAGACTACAGTACACATTAGACTGGAGAACTAGAGGAGATGAATAGGTTTGGTGGACATTAGACTACAGTACACGTTAGACTGGAGAACTAGAGGAGATGAATAGGGTTGGTGGACATTAGTCTGGAGAACTAGAGGAGATGAATAGGGTTGGTGGACATTAGACTACAGTACAGGTTAGACTGGAGAACTAGAGGATATGAATAGGGTTGGTGGACATTAGACTACAGTACACGTTAGACTGGAGAACTAGAGGAGATGAATAGGGTTGGTGGACATTAGACTACAGTATCAAATCAAATCAAATTTTATTTGTCACATACACATGGTTAGCAGATGTTAATGCGAGTGTAGCGAAATGCTTGTGCTTCTAGTTCCGACAATGCAGTAATAACGAGCAAGTAATCTAACTAACAATTCCAAAAAAAAAAAAAACTACTGTCATACACAGTGTAAGGGGATAAAGAATATGTACATAAGGATATATGAATGAGTGATGGTACAGAGCAGCATAGGCAAGATACAGTAGATGATATCGAGTACAGTATATACATATGAGATAAGTATGTAAACCAAGTGGCATAGTTAAAGTGGCTAGTGATACATGTATTACATAAGGATGCAGTCGATGATATAGAGTACAGTATCAACGTATGCATATGAGATGAACAATGTAGGGTAAGTAACATTATATAAGGTAGCATTGTTTAAAGTGGCTAGTGATATACTTTACATCATTTCCCATCAATTCCCATTATTAAAGTGGCTGGAGTTGAGTCAGTGTCAGTGTGTTGGCAGTAGCCACTCAATGTTAGTGGTGGCTGTTTAACAGTCTGATGGCCTTGAGATAGAAGCTGTTTTTCAGTCTCTCGGTCCCAGCTTTGATGCACCTGTACTGACCTCGCCTTCTGGATGGCAGCGGGGTGAACAGGCAGTGGCTCGGGTGGTTGATGTCCTTGATGATCTTTATGGCCTTCCTGTAGCATCGGGTGGTGTAGGTGTCCTGGAGGGCAGGTAGTTTGCCCCGGTGATGCGTTGTGCAGACCTCACTACCCTCTGGAGAGCCTTACGGTTGAGGGCGGTGCAGTTGCCATACCAGGCGGTGATACAGCCCGCCAGGATGCTCTCGATTGTGCATCTGTAGAAGTTTGTGAGTGCTTTTGGTGACAAGCCGAATTTCTTCAGCCTCCTGAGGTTGAAGAGGCGCTGCTGCGCCTTCCTCACGATGCTGTCTGTGTGAGTGGACCAATTCAGTTTGTCTGTGATGTGTATGCCGAGGAACTTAAAACTTGCTACCCTCTCCACTACTGTTCCATCGATGTGGATGGGGGTGTTCCCTCTGCTGTTTCCTGAAGTCCACAATCATCTCTTTAGTTTTGTTGACGTTGAGTGTGAGGTTATTTTCCTGACACCACACTCCGAGGGCCCTCACCTCCTCCCTGTAGGCCGTCTCGTCGTTGTTGGTAATCAAGCCTACCACTGTTGTGTCGTCCACAAACTTGATGATTGAGTTGGAGGCGTGCATGGCCACGCAGTCGTGGGTGAACAGGGAGTACAGGAGAGGGCTCAGAACGCACCCTTGTGGGGCCCCAGTGTTGAGGATCAGCGGGGAGGAGATGTTGTTGCCTACCCTCACTACCTGGGGGCGGCCCGTCAGGAAGTCCAGTACCCAGTTGCACAGGGCGGGGTCGAGACCCAGGGTCTCGAGCTTGATGACGAGCTTGGAGGGTACTATGGTGTTAAATGCCGAGCTGTAGTCGATGAACAGCATTCTCACATAGGTATTCCTCTTGTCCAGATGGGTTAGGGCAGTGTGCAGTGTTGTTGAGATTGCATCGTCTGTGGACCTATTTGGGCGGTAAGCAAATTGGAGTGGGTCAAGGGTGTCAGGTAGGGTGGAGGTGATATGGTCCTTGACTAGTCTCTCAAAGCACTTCATGATGACGGATGTGAGTGCTACGGGCGGTAGTCGTTTAGCTCAGTTACCTTAGCTTTCTTGGGAACAGGAACAATGGTGGCCCTCTTGAAGCATGTGGGAACAGCAGACTGGTATAGGGATTGATTGAATATGTCCGTAAACACACCGGCCAGCTGGTCTGCGCATGCTCTGAGGGCGCGGCTGGGGATGCCGTCTGGGCCTGCAGCCTTGCGAGGGTTAACACGTTTAAATGTCTTACTCACTTCGGCTGCAGTGAAGGAGAGACCGCATGTTTCCGTTGCAGGCCGTGTCAGTGGCACTGTATTGTCCTCAAAGCGGGCAAAAAAGTTATTTAGTCTGCCTGGGAGCAAGACATCCTGGTCCGTGACTGGGCTGGGTTTCTTCCTGTAGTCCGTGATTGACTGTAGACCCTGCCACATACCTCTTGTGTCTGAGCCGTTGAATTGAGATTCTACTTTGTCTCTGTACTGGCGCTTAGCTTGTTTGATAGCCTTGCGGAGGGAATAGCTGCACTGTTTGTATTCAGTCATGTTACCAGACACCTTGCCCTGATTAAAAGCAGTGGTTTGTGCCTTCAGTTTCACACGAATGCTGCCATCAATCCACGGTTTCTGGTTAGGGAATGTTTTAATCGTTGCTATGGGAACGACATCTTCAACGCACGTTCTAATGAACTCGCACACCGTATCAGCGTATTCGTCAATGTTGTTGTCTGACGCAATACGAAACATCTCCCAGTCCACGTGATGGAAGCAGTCTTGGAGTGTGGAGTCAGCTTGGTCGGACCAGCGTTGGACAGACCTCAGCGTGGGAGCTTCTTGTTTTAGTTTCTGTCTGTAGGCAGGGATCAACAAAATGGAGTCGTGGTCAGCTTTGCCGAAAGGGGGCGGGGCAGGGCCTTATATGCGTCGCGGAAGTTAGAGTAACAATGATCCAGGGTCTTTCCACCCCTGGTTGCGCAATCGATATGCTGATAAAATTTAGGGAGTCTTGTTTTCAGATTAGCCTTGTTAAAATCCCCAGCTACAATGAATGCAGCCTCCGGATAAATCGTTTCCAGTTTGCAGAGAGTTAAATAAAGTTCGTTCAGAGCCATCGATGTGTCTGCTTGGGGGATATATACGGCTGTGATTATAATCGAAGAGAATTCTCTTGGTAGATAATGCGGTCTACATTTGATTGTGGGGAATTCTAAATCAGGTGAACAGAAGGATTTGAGTTCCTGTATGTTTCTTTCATCACACCATGTCACGTTGGCCATAAGACATACGCCCCCGCCCGTCTTCTTACCAGAAAGATGTTTGTTTCTGTCGGCGCGATGCGTGGAGAAACCCGCTGGCTGCACCGCTTCGGATTGCGTCTCTCCAGTTAGCCATGTTTCCGTGAAGCAGAGAACGTTACAGTCTCTGATGTCCCTCTGGAATGCTACCCTTGCTCGGATTTCGTCAACCTTGTTGTCAAGAGACTGGACATTGGCAAGAAGAATGCTAGGGAGTGGTGCACGATGTGCCCGTCTCCGGAGTCTGACCAGAAGACCGCTTCGTTTCCCTCTTTTTCTGAGTCGTTTTTTTTTTGGGTCGCTGCATGTGATCCACTCCGTTACACTGGTTGTAAGGCAGAACACAGGATCCGCATCGCGAAAAACATATTCTTGGTCGTACTGATGGTGAGTTGACGCTGATCTTATATTCAGTAGTTCTTCTCGGCTGTATGTAAAGAAACCTAAGATGACCTGGGGTACTAGTGTAAGAAATAACACGTAAAAAACAAAAAACTGCATAGTTTCCTAGGAACGCGAAGCGAGGCGGCCATCTCTGTCGGCGCCGGAAGTAATACGCCAGTCTAGGGTTGGTGGACATTAGACTACAGTACAGGTTAGACTGGAGAACTAGAGGATATGAATAGGGTTGGTGGACGTTAGTCTGGAGAACTAGAGGAGATGAATAGGGTTGGTGGACATTAGTCTGGGGGAACTAGAGGATATGAATAGGGTTGGTGGACATTAGACTATAGACATTAGACTACAGTACAGGTTAGACTGGAGAACTAGAGGAGATGAATAGGGTTGGTGGACATTAGACTACAGTACACGTTAGTCTGGAGAACTAGAGGAGATGAATAGAGTTGGTGGACATTAGACTACAGTACAGGTTAGACTGGAGAACTAGAGGAAATGAATAGGGTTGGTGGACATTAGTCTAGAGAACTAGAGGAGATGAATAGGGTTGGTGGACATTAGACTACAGTACACGTTAGACTGGAGAACTAGAGGAGATGAATAGGGTTGGTGGACATTAGACTACAGTACACATTAGACTGGAGAACTAGAGGATATGAATAGGTTTGGTGGACATTAGACTACAGTACACGTTAGACTGGAGAACTAGAGGAGATGAATAGGGTTGGTGGACATTAGTCTGGAGAACTAGAGGAGATGAATAGGGTTGGTGGACATTAGACTACAGTACAGGTTAGACTGGAGAACTAGAGGATATGAATAGGGTTGGTGGACATTAGACTACAGTACACGTTAGACTGGAGAACTAGAGGAGATGAATAGGGTTGGTGGACATTAGACTACAGTACAGGTTAGACTGGAGAACTAGAGGATATGAATAGGGTTGGTGGACGTTAGTCTGGAGAACTAGAGGAGATGAATAGGGTTGGTGGACATTAGTCTGGGGGAACTAGAGGATATGAATAGGGTTGGTGGACATTAGACTACAGTACAGGTTAGACTGGAGAACTAGAGGATATGAATAGGGTTGGTGGACATTAGACTACAGTACACGTTAGACTGGAGAACTAGAGGAGATGAATAGGGTTGGTGGACATTAAACTACAGTACACGTTAGACTGGAGAACTAGAGGACAGGAGATCATTAAGGTGACCTGTGTGTGTGCCTGGTTACATGTGTGCATCCATCCGTCCGTCCGTGCCTGTGTCTGTATGTCTCACCAGGTGTCTGTATGTCTCACCAGGTGTCTGTATGCCTCACCAGGTGTCTGTATGCCTCACCAGGTATGTGTATGTCTCACCAGGTGTGTGTATGTCTCACCAGGTGTGTGTATGTCTCACCAGGTGTCTGATGCCTCACCAGGTGTGTGTATGTCTCACCAGGTGTCTGATGCCTCACCAGGTGTGTGTATGTCTCACCAGGTGGGTGTATGTCTCACCAGGTGTGTGTATGTCTCACCAGGTGTCTGATGCCTCACCAGGTATGTGTATGTCTCACCAGGTATGTGTATGTCTCACCAGGTGTGTGTATGTCTCACCAGGTGTCTGATGCCTCACCAGGTATGTGTATGTCTCACCAGGTGTGTGTATGTCTCACCAGGTGTGTGTATGTCTCACTAGGTGTCTGTATGTCTTACCAGGTGTGTGTATGTCTCACCAGGTGTGTGTATGTCTCTCCAGGTGTGTGTATGTCTCACCAGGTGTGTGTATGTCTCACCAGGTGTGTGTATGTCTCACCAGGTGTGTGTATGTCTCACCAGGTGTGTGTATGCCTCACCAGGTATGTGTATGTCTCACCAGGTGTGTGTATGCCTCACCAGGTGTGTGTATGTCTCACCAGGTATGTGTATGTCTCACCAGGTATGTGTATGTCTCACCAGGTGTGTGTATATGTCTCACCAGGTGTCTGATGCCTCACCAGGTATGTGTATGTCTCACCAGGTATGTGTATGTCTCACCAGGTGTGTGTATGTCTCACCAGGTGTCTGATGCTTCACCAGGTATGTGTATGTCTCACCAGGTGTGTGTATGTCTCACCAGATGTGTGTATGTCTCACCAGGTGTGTGTATGTCTCACCAGGTGTCTGT